>NW_026262576.1:57500-187133 GCF_009764475.1 Pristis pectinata
CATCGGCTGATGAGGGGCAGTCAGCGTGGCTTTGTGAGGGGCAGGTCGTGCCTCACGACCCTGATTGAATTCTCTGAGGATGTGACAAAGCACGTTGATGAAGGTCGAGCAGCGGGTGTGATGCACATGGAGTTTAGTAAGGCGTTTGATAAGGTTCCTCAGGGAAGGCTCCTCCAGAAAGTCGGGAGGCACGGGATCCAGGGAAAGCTGGCTGCGTGGATTCAGAATTGGCTCGCCTGCAGAGGGTGGTGATAGAGGGAACTGTGGCAGTTGCAGACGACGCCAAGATTGGTGGACCTGTGGACAGAGGTAAAATTTTTTTACACAGAGAGTGGTGGGTGCATGGAACACACTGCCGGCAGAGCTGGTGGGGGGCAGATACATTCGGGACATTTAAGAGACTCTCAGATAGACGCATGAATGATAGAGAAATGGAGGGCGACGTGGGAGGGAAGGGTTAGATAGATCTCAGAGCAGGATAAAATGTCGGCACAACATTGTGGGCCGAAGGGCCTGTACTGTGCTGTTATGTTCTACGTTCTAAAATGATAAAGTGCTGTGGAGCCAAAGGGCATGGGTGTGGTGTTAAATAGAAACTGATCAACTCAAAGCCTCAAGCAAGAGTACAGATCGGTTACGGATACGGGCAGAGAGATGGCAGACAGAGTTTAATTTGGGCAAGTGTGAGGTGTTGCTCTTCGGCATGCCAAACGTAAGGGAAAAGTGTGCAGTTAATGGCAGGGCCCTTAACGGCACCGGTGTCCAGAGGGATCTTGGGGTCCAAGACCTTCACTCACTGAAAGTGGCCACACATGTAGATGGGACGGTAAAAGAAGGCGTATGGGATTCTTGCCTTCATTGAGCGTAAGAGTCAGGAAGACACCTTGCAGCTATTCCTCCTCGGTTCAAGCATTCCCCTCTATCCCCTCTGAGATGCGCTCATTTTGAAGTTTGCCCAATTTCCCCCCTCTGTGGCCGGGCATTGTTTAAAGGGTGTGAGCGCACTGCGGGGAGCTGTGGTTGTCCTCATATGAGAAACACGCAAGGCCAGTGTAAAACACAGCAAGCTGAAGATTGGCCGATATTGAACGAGGGACGGTGGCCGGTGGTTGGCAGCCTTGCTGTAACTGTGCGCGGTGTTGGCGAGACCTCACCTGCGCTACTGCAAGCACTTGTTTTATTCCTGTTGTTCAGGTTTGGTGGATGGAGAGGGAGGGGAGGGGTAACAGAGAGACTGTCGAGCAGCTCCAGGCCCGATACAGAGACCGGGCCTTTCCTGGATCCTGAGAGGAGGACGCACCAGTCGTCCGTCAGTCCGGGGACTGCACGAAACCTGAATTGCGGATGACTCGAAGGTTGGGGGTGTTGTGGATAGCGTGGAGGGCTGTCAGAGGTTACAGCGGGACATAGATAGGATGCTGAGTTGGGCTGAGAAGTGGCAGATGCAGTTCAACCCAGATAAGTGTGAAGTGGTTCATTTTGGTAGGTCAAATATGTTGGCGGAATATAGTATTAATGGTAGGACTCTTCGCAGTGTGGAGGATCAGAGGGATCTTGGGGTCCGAGTCCATAGGACGCTCAAAGCGGCTGTGCAGGTTGACTCTGTGGTTAAGAAGGCACATGGTGTATTGTCCTTCATCAATCGGGGAATTGAATTTAGGAGCCGAGAGGTATTGTTGCAGCTATATAGGACCCTGGTCAGACCCCACTTGGAGTACTGTGCTCAGTTCTGGTCGCCTCACTACAGGAAGGATGTGGCAGCCACAGAGAGGGTGCAGAGGAGATTTACAAGGATGCTGCCTGGGATGCGGAGCATGCCTTATGAAAGCAGGTTGAGGGAACTCGGCCTTTTCTCCTTGGGGCGATGGAGGATGAGGGGGAACCTGATAGAGGTGTATGAGATGGTGAGAGGCATTGATCGGGTGGATTTTTCCCAGGGCTGAAATGGTGGCCACAAGAGGACACAGGTTTAAGGTGCTGGGGAGCAGGTACAGAGGAGATGTCAGGGGTAAGTTTTTTACTCAGAGAGCGGGGAACGGGCTGCCAGGCGGATACGACAGGGTCTTTTAAGAGACTGTTGGATCGGTACATGGAGCTGAGTGAAATCGAGGGCTACAGGTGAGCCTAGTAATTTCTAGGGTAGGGACAGCTTTGTGGGCCGAGGGGCCTGAATTGTGCTGTAATTGTTCTATGTTCTAATACCAATACATCCTCCTTTCGAAACCCTTCCCGGATGTATTGAACAAATTCCATTCCATCTTGGCCATTTACATTGAAGACAATCCTTGTTAATACCGGGGAAAGTTATCATCGTCGCCTCTCTTCAGCCCAAAGGAGATAAAGGGGCAGAAGCCTTCTTATTTTGTGGACAACACTCCCACCCAGTGGTATCTGTCTGCAATGACAGGTCCTAATATTTTTAAATAAATTATTTTATTACTTACTATATTAACAGTATATATTTAATATTATTTTAAATTCATTTAAAAATGTCTGGGATACTTGTGGCTTGAGTGACCCGACAACCTGTCATTGCAGGAAGACACCACTGGGTCGGACTATTGTCCTCAAAATAAGAATGCTTGTCGTTACAGCAAAGCACCACTGGGTGGGAGTGTTGTCCACAAAATAGAGAGACCTGTTTCGAAATAAACTTGAAATGATTTTTATCCAAACATATTTGACGCCTATAATATTCCAATCCATAAAAATACAGACTTTTAAATGAATATTTTCATCTGAAGTAATGTTATTTCCATTACTTAACATTGGCATATCATGTTACCATCCACTGACATATTTAAAGCCAATAATTCGTGGGGTTTTAACGCAATTTTCACAGAACGTGGAACATTACAGCACAGGAACAGGCTCTTCGGCCCACGATATCAGTCCCGACCATGATGCACACTTAAAGTGCACACTAATTTCAACGGATCTGTGTACAAAGACAGTTGGGTTATGAATTTTCTCCCACGCAGCCTCGCAGTTTTTAAACGAACAATATTTCATGCATAAAGCGAGAGCGACACCCCTAAACGAATGCACTCTTCATTGCAGGAGGAAACCATTGCAGGAGGAAACAGCATTGGGTTGGGAGTGTTGGCCACAAAAATTAAAGGACTTTGCTGCGAAACATCACTGGGTCGGAGTCACAAGAGATTGTCGATGCTGGGAATTCGGAGCAACACTCAAAAGGCGACGCAAGAGACTGCAGATGCTTGAAATCTAGGACGCAAGATAACTCCAGATGCTGGAAATGCCTTTGACTGTTGCACTGGGTGGGATTGTTGTTCACTGAAATAAAAGGACCTGTCATTGCAGGACCACCCCAGTAGGTGGGAGTGTTGTCCACAAATCAGTACAGCCTGTCGTTACAGCAACACACCACTGGGCGGGGGTGTTGTCCACAAATTGGGAAGGTCTGGCTCTCATTTCACAATGTGACTGAATAATATTGTAAAACATGTAAATACAGACGTTCCAGTCAACATTTTCATAACGATACCAATACCTCAAGAAAAAATGGTGCCTTAGCTGCTCAGTGAGTCAGTTGGCATCTGTGGGGAGAGAAACATTGACCTTTCGAGGTCAATGGCCCTCCATCGGTGCTCGGAAGGGTTGGGCAAACAAGCCGGCTGCAGGCTGCAGGGATGGGCCGGGGTGGGGAGAGCGATGGGGGAGTCACCGAGTCGTGGGGAGCAGAAGCGGAGCCTCCCTGCACTGACCGTCGCCCACTGGTGGTCGCAGACACTCTCAGCGTCTCCCCGCTTCCGTCTGAGGTTGCCACCTGCTTTAAGAAGACCACTATCATCCCGATATCCGAGGAGAAACGAGGAAAAGTGCCTCAATGACGACCGCCCGGCGGCTCTGGCATCCCCCGTGAAGTGCTTGGAGAGGCCGGTCACGGCACGCATCAGCTCCAGCCCCCCAGACACCCTCGACCCACTGCAATTCGCCTACCGCCGAAACAGGTCCAGAGCGGACGCCATCTCCCTGGCCCTACGCTCAGCTCTGGAGCAGCTGGACAGTAAAGGCACCTACGTTAGACGGTTGTTTATTGACTTTAATACTATAATCCCAAGCAAACTCGTCACCAAACTGCGAGACCTGGGACACAACACCTTCCTCTGCAACTAGGTCCTTGACTTCCTGACCAACAGGCCGCAGTCAGTGAGGACGGGCAGCAAGGCCTCCGGCACGATTATTCTCAACACTGGTGCCCCACAAGGCTGCGTCCTCAGCCCTCTACTGCCTGTACACTCATCGCTGTGTGGCCAGATTCTGCTCTAACTCCATCGACAAGTTTACAGATGATACCACCGTTGTCGGCCGTATCTCAAACAGCGATGAGTCAGGGTACAGGGAGGAGACAGAGAGCTGAGTGACATGGTGTCCTGACAACAAACTTTCCCTCAATGTCAGCAAAACAAAAGAGCTGGTCATTGCCTTCAGGAAGGGAGGGCAGTACACACACTCCTGTTTACATCAGCAGTGCTGATGTTGAGTGATTTGAGAGCTTCAACTTCCCAGGAGTGAGCATCACCCGCAGCCCGTCCTGGTCATTAGGACAGATAAGTCCCTGGGGTCGGACGGGATACTGTGTACCCCAGGTTACTACGAGGGAAGAGATTGCTGGGGGGGAGGGGGGGGAGTTTGACGATGATATGTGCGTCCTCCCGGCCACAGGAGTGGTCCCAGAGGATTGGAGGGTGGCAAATGCTGTTCCCTTGTTCAAGGAAGGAAATGGGGATAATTCTGGGAATTATAGGCCATTGTGTCTTACGTCAGCGGTGGGCAAACTGTTGGTGAGGATTCTTAGGGACAGGGTTTTCGAGCATTTGGAGACAAATAGACTTATTTGGTATAGTCCACATGGCTTTGTGAGGGGTAGGTCACACCTCCCGAGCCTGACTGAGTTTCTCGAGGAGGTGACAAAACAAAGGTAGAGCAGTGGATGTGGTGTATATGGACTTTAGTAAGGTGTTTGACAAGGTTCCCCACGGTGGGCACATCCAGAGAGTCATGAGGCATGGGATCCATTGAGACTTGGCTGTGTTGATGCCCACAGAAGACAAGAGGGTGGTGGTAGATGGAGCATATTCTGCCTGGAGGTCGGTGACTAGTGGTGTCCTGCAGGGATCTGTTCTGGGACCCCTGTTCTTTGTGATTTGTATAAATGACTTGGATGAGGATGTGGAGGGGTGGGTTAGTAAGTTTGCAGGTGAGATGAAGGTTGGAGGGGTTGTGGACAGACAAGAAGGTTGCCGTAGGTTAAAACGGGACGGAGACAGAATGCAGAGCTGGGCGGAGAAGTGGCAGATGCAGTTCAATCCAGACAAGTGTGAAGTGATCCACTTTGGAAGATTGAACTTGAAGGCAGAGTACAAGGTTAATGACAGGGTTCTTAACCGTGTGGAGAAACAGGGAAAGTCCACAGACCCCTCGAGGTTGCCGCGCAGGTCGCTAGGGTTGTTAAGAAGGCGTACGGGGTGCTGGCCTTCATTAGTCGGGGGATTGAGTTCAAGAGCCGCGAGGTGATGTTGCAGCTCTGGTCAGACCACACTTGGAGTATTGTGTTCAGTTCTGGTCACCTCACTATAGGAAGGATGTGGCAGCTTTAGAGAGGGTGCAGAGGAGATTTACCGGGATTGGAGAGCACGTCTTATGAGGAAAGGTTGAGTGAGCTGAGGCTTTTCTCTTTGGAGCGACAGAGGATGAGAGGCAACTTGATAGAGGTTTATAAGACTATGAGGGGCATAGACAGAGTGGACAGCCAGCACCTTATCCCCAGGGCGGCAATGGCCAATACCAGAGGACATCAGTTTAAGGTGAGTGGCGTAAAGTTTAGGGGAGATGTCAGAGGCCGGGTTTTTACACAGAGAGCGGTGGGTGTGTTGAACGCCCTGCCAGGGGTGCTGGGAGAAGCTGATACAAAAGGGACATTTAAGAGACTCTTAGATTGACCCATGGGCATAAGGGGTGGCGGGTTATGGGCTGTGTAGGAGGGAGGGGTGAGATTGACCGTGGAGAAGGTTTGTATAGGTCGGCACAACATTGTGGGCCGAAGGGCCTGTACTGTACTGTTGGATGTTCTATGGTCCAACCACGTAGATGCCACAGTTAAGGCAGCCACCAGTACCTCTGCTTCCTCAGGAGGCCAAGAAATTTGGCATGTCCCCGTGGACATTCATCAACTTTTACCGATGCCCCACAGAAAGCATCCTGTCCGGACGCATCCCGGCTCGGGACGGCAACTGCTCTGCCCCAGGACCGCAAGAAACCGCAGAGAGTCGCGGACGCAGCCCAGCGCGTCACGGACACCAGCCTCCCCTCCGCGGACTCCGTCTACACTCCCCGCTGCCTCGGGAAAGCAGCCGACGTAATCAGAGACCCCCACCCGCCCCGGGACATTCTCTCTGCTCCCCCCCTCCCGTCGGGGTAGAAGATACAAAAGCCTGAAAGCACGTACCCCCAGGCTCAAGGACGGCTTCTATCCCGCTGTTATAAGACAATTGAACTGTCCCCGAAACTGGTAAATCAGTTTATTATTGTCACATGTACGGAGACATTGAAAATCTTTGTTTTGCCTGCTGTCCATGCAGATCATTTCTCTCCATCAGTGTCTCGAGGTGGTACAGGGGAAACAATAAGAGGATGCAGAATGAAGTGTCCCAGCTACAGAGAGAGTGCCGTGCAGGCAGACAGTAAGGCGCAAGGGCCATAACGGGGTAGATTGGGAGGTCGAGTCCGTCTTATCGCTCGACTTCCTCAAGGGACCTGGGTGTCCCTGAACACCGGCCACCAGGAGCAAACGTGAGGTGGAGCGCGAGGCTCCGGGGGCGAAGGGGGTGTTGGCCGCCATTGCAGGAGGACGTGAGCCAGGAGCAAGGGGGTCTCGTTACACTGGTACAGGGTGTTGGTGAGTCCACGCCGGCATTGGGGTAGGGCCGGTGTAAGTGGGCGGTGGATGGTCAGTGTGGACTCGGTGGGCTGAAGGGCCTCTTTCCCTGCTGTATCTCTCTGCGACTAGGGCCTGGACTCAAGGGCCTGAGTTATAGAGACAGGTCGGGCAGGCCAGGACTTTATTCCTTGGCGTGTCAGAGACTGAGGGGTGACCTTATAGAGGTGTGTAAAACCACGAGGGGCATCGAAAGGGTGAATACGCACAGAGTCCTTCTCCCCAGGGTCGGGGAATCAAGAACCAGAGGGCACAGGTTTAAGGTGAGAGCAGGAAGATTTAAAAGGGCCCTGAGGGACAACCTCTTCATGCAGAGGGTCGAGCTGCTGAGGCAGCTACATTAATAGCCTGCTCGGACAGGTGCGTGGATGGGAAAGGTTTCGGGGGACGTGGGCCAAACGCGGGCAAATGGGAACAGTTCAGGTGGGAATCTTGGCCGGCATGGACCGGTTGGGCCGAAGGGCCTGCTTCCTTTCCAGGAGCGAGAGCGGGAAGGAGTTAAGACAGCGAGGCTCGTCGATCGGCTCGTTGGCTGATTGGGCAGCAGCGGCCGCTAAAAGGAAGGTAAGATCAAGTGCAGTGGCCCGGTGTAAAAGTGGGACCTTGAGGCTTTCTCTCGAGAGGCTTCGGAGAGGACCAGGTAAGGCCCTTCACCTTTCCTCTCTGATCAGAATTGCACGCAATACTCTAAATGTGGTCTAACCAGAGCTCTATAGAGATGCATTTCGACTCCTGTACTCAGTACCTCAATTAATGAAAGCAAGCATTCCATAAGCTACTTTCAACGAGCCATGGACTTGCACCCCAAGGTCTCCCTGCTCTTCAACACTGTTAAGGGTCTCGCCCTTAAGAGTGTGCTGCCTCTTGACACTGACAACGTAACATAGTTTCCTACTAAGCCTGAAGCGAGCCAAACCTTTCCCTCAAAGCTTCCAGTCACGGCAGGCGAGCTCAGACCTGTGTCGTGCTCCTCTTGCGCAATGTGGGATCTCAGAGGCTGCCGGTGTCCCTGATGCCCACGTGTGCAGGAAGTGTGTCCAGCTGCAGATCCTGACACGCCGCATGACGGCACTGGTGCTGCGCCGGTATTCACTTTGAGAAACAAGGATAATCCTGGAAACTGTAGACCGGTGAGTCTCACTTCAGTGGTGGGGAAGTTACTGGAGAGGATTCTTGGGGATAGGATTTATGAGCATTTGGAAAACTAGGGCCTAATTAAGGACAGTCGGCACGGCTTTGTGCAGGGCAAGTTGTGTCTTACTAACTTGATTTGAGTTTTTTGACGAGGTGACGAGGGTGATCGGTGAAAGTCGAGCTGTGGGTGTTGTCTGCATGGATTTGAGCAAGGTGTTTGACAAGGTCCCTCATGGGAGGCTCACGCAGAAGATTAAGATGCATGGGATCCACGGTGAATCGGCCGCTTGGATTCAGAACTGGCTCGTCCGTAGAAGACAGGGGGTAGTTGTCGATGGGACTTATTCTGGCTGGAGGTCCGAGACCAGTGGTGTTCCTCAGGGATCCGTACTGGGACCTCGGCTGTTTGTGACGTCTCTGAATGACCTGGATGAAAACGTACACGTGGGTTAGTAAATTTGCAGATGATACAAAGATAGTTGGTGTTGTGGATGGGGCAGAAGACGGGCGAAGGATACAGCAGGATACACATCAGTTGCAGACCTGGGCAGAGAAGTGGCAGATGGAGTTCAACCCGAGATTTTTCACAGTGCCCAACAACAGTATATTCCAGTTAAAAGCAAGGACAGGAAGGGTGGGGAGAGCCAGCCGCAGATAACTAAGCAAATAAGAGAAGGCATCAGGCTGAAAGCTCAAGCACACAAACTCGCCAAGAGCAGTGGGAAACTGGAAGACGGGGCAAACTTCAAAGAGCAACAAAGAACCACTGAGCAAGCAATGAGGAAAGGGAAGGTAGATTCTGAAAGTAAACTAGCACAAGATATAAAAACAGACAGTAAAAGATTTTTATATTATATAAAGCGGAAAAGGGCGGCTAAAGTGAACGTAGGTCCCTTGGAAGATGAGAAAGGGGGATTTAATATTGGGTAATGTGGAAATGGCCGAGGCCTTGAACGACTATTTTGTGTCGGTCTTCCCGGTGGAGGACACGTCTGACATGCCAAAGAGAGATGTTATGGATGCGACGGGAGGTGAGGACCTCGATACAACCGCTGTCACGAAAGAGGTAGTGATGAGCAAACTGCTGGGCCTAAATGTAGACAGGTCCCCTGGTCCTGACGGGATGCATCCCAGGGCACTGAAAGAAATGGCGGAGGTTATAGTAGAGGCGTTTGTGATAATTTACCAAAATTCTCTGGGCTCTGGGCAGGTCCCGGCGGATTGGAAGCCAGCGAATGTCACGCCACTGTTTAAAAAAGGATGTAGGCGAAAGGTGGGTAACTATAGGCCAGTTAGCTTAACGTCTGTCATCGGGAAAATGCTTGAAACTATCATTAAGGAAGAAATGGCGAGACATCCGGATAGAAGTGGTTCCATCAGGCAGACACAGCGTGGATTCAGGAAGGGCCGATCCTGTTTGACAAACTTACTGGAGTTCTTTTGAGGATATAATGGGCGCAGTGGATAGAGGGGAACAGGTCGATGTTGTATACTTGGATTTCCAGAAGGCCTTCGATAAGGTGCTGCATGAAAGACTTGCCCATAAGATAAAGATGCATGGAGCTTTGGGTAATGTACAAGCACGGAGAGAGGATTGGTTGACCAGTAGAAGGCAGGGAGTATAGAATATACAGAAAATAGAGGCCGTACTTTTTTATTCATAACCTGCTCTGTGCTTAAGATGGCCGCTGGGCCTCCTTCTTCAGCTCAAGCGCGGGAAACTCTTAGTGCGGGAAACATATAGGTCATTAAAGAAGTAGTTAGCCCATTCCTGGGGAGACACTTTTGATTTATTGTAGCTCATTAAACCATGGTTAGCACATTCCTAGGAAGACACTGTTGATCTATTGTGTTGCTGAGGGTTGTTAGGGTTAGTGCAACTAATGATTTTGTAGCAGTTCTGAAGCTGATAGTTTTTTTTTAACTGATAAGCCAGATGCCAGCAAGTCTCAGAAGTCATAGGTTATAGGGGCACATCGTAATGTTTTATAACTGTTAGCCTTGTAGCGAGTAAGTCTAGTATTGTTTTATAACTGATAATTCTGTAGCCTAGTACCAGGACTCCCAATGCCCATAAGTAACTGGGGCTCCCTGCGTTTGAGACAGGAGACAACTGTGGCGAAAGGCAAATGGTTGTGAGCCAGGAGACGACTGTGAAAGGAGGCAAATGGTAAAAGATGAAACTGAAGATAAGAGAGAACATGATGGATTGTAACAACAGAATTGAGCTGAGAAAAAGGTATGAAAAAGGCCCTCGAGCTTTGCTCGGGGGCAGTCAGAGAGGGCAGTAGTCAGAGGGTGACTAGTAACTGACTGTCTGACTGTCACAAGTTTTCTTTGCAAATAAAAGTTTAACTTCTTGAGTAATCTTCTGCTTCTCCTGGTCATCTATCTATTGCGGGTAACCACGGCAAGAGTTGGGACAAATGGGTGTTTCTCTGGTTGGCAATCAGTGGCGAGCGGGGTGCCGCAGGGTTCGGTGCTGGGCCCACAAGTGGCCACAATACATATTAACGATTTGGAAGAGGGGGCCAAGTGTATCTCAGTTTGCTGATGACACTAAATTGAGTGGAAAATCAAACTGCGCAGGGGATGCGGAGAGTCTGCGGAGAGATATGGATAGGTTAAGTGAGTGGGCAAGGGTCTGGCAGACAGAGTACAATGTTGGTAAATGTGAGGTCATCCACTTTGGAAGGAAAAATAGAAGATCAGATTAATATTTAAATGGTGACAGATTGCAGCAGGCTGTTGTGCAGAGGGACTCGGGAGAGCTTGTGCATGAATCGCAGAAGGTTGGTTTGCAGGTGCAACAGTTTATCGAGAAGGCACATGGAAGGTTGGCCTTCATTGCTGGAGGGATTGAATTTAAGAGCAGGGAGGTCACGCTGCAACTGTACAGGGTCCTGGCGAGGCCGCACCTGGAGTACGGCGTGCGGATCTGGTCCCCTTACCTGAGGAAGGATGTGCCGGCTTTGGAGGCGGCGCAGAGGAGGTTCACCGGGTTGCTTCAGGAGATGAGGGGGTCAGCCTATGAGGAGAGATTGAGTCGCCTGGGACTATACTCGCTGGAATTCAGAAGAATGAGAGGGGATCTTATGGAAACATAAAATTATGAAAGGGATAGACGAGAGAGAAGAGGCAGGAAGGTTGTTTCCACTGGTGGGTGAGACTGGAACTGGGGGACGTAACCTCAAGATTCAGGGGAGTAGATTTAGGACAGAGATGGGGAGAAATGCTTTTCCCAGAGACGAGTGACTCTGTGGGATTCTCTGCCTGGGGAAGCAGTAGAGGCTCCCTCATTAAATATATTTAAGACACAGTTGGATAGATTTTTGCCTCGTAGGGGAATTCAAGGCTCTGGGGAGAAGGCAGGTCAGTGGAGCTGAGTCCACGGCCAGATCAGCCGTGATCTAACTGAATGGCAGAGCAGGCTCGACGGGCCGGATGGCCTCCTCCTGCTCCTGCTTCTTGTGCTGTGTTACTCTCCGACTCTGTGACCAAGATAGGAGACGCAGCGAAGGTTCACCAGACTGATTCCTGGGCCAGTGGGATTGTCGGACGAGGAAAGTTCGGATGGACTCGTCCTGGATTGACGGGAGCTCGGAGTAACAGGGGCTGACGGACAGACTGGATGTTGGGAGAATGTTCTCCCCACCGGCTGGGGATCTGCAACAAGAGGCTCACGGTCTCAGTGTGTGGAGGAAGATGTTTGGGATTGAGACGAGGAGAAATTCCTTCACCCAGAGGGCCGTGAATCTGGAATTCCCTCCCCCAGAGGGTGCAGAGGCCACGTCACTGAACATATTTGAGGAGGTCAGTAGATTTCTAGACACAAAAGGAATCAGTGGGTACGAGAGAGGACGGGATTTTGGGATTGAGATAGACCAGCCGTGACCATGTGGGAGGATACCCGGGTTCTCAGGGACAGACGGCCGCTCCGTATTTTTGTGTTTCCAAGAGCCATTCCCCCAGCCACGTTGGGGAATCCTGGATGACAAGGGGACTCGTGCGTTTCGAGAAGCATTTTACAGTTTTAGGCAACTGAAATCGGGAGAGTCAGGTGAGCTACCAGGCGACTGGAGGTGACAAATGGTCTCCTTTTCTTCAGGGAGAGAAGCAGGAATAGGCCGGGGAACTACAGGCCGGTGAGGCTGACGTCAAGTGGTGGGGAAAGGATGTGAAAGTACTCGAAGCTTCACGATTTATCTACACTTGGATTGATCAGGGAGAGTCGGCAAGGGTTTGTTCGTGGGGAAATCCTGTCCCACTAGTCAGATTGAATGTTTTGAAGGGGTAACGAAGCATATTGAGGAGGGCAGTGTGATAGGTGTTGTCCGTCAGGCCTTTGACAAGGTCCCATGTGGCCGGCTGGCCCAGAAGATCGGAGGCCACGGGATCCAGGGCAAGCTGGCGAACTGTTGACTTTGTCAGAGGGTGGTGTGGGGGGTGGTTTTTGCATTCGAAGTGTCCACTGGTGTACCACAAAAGGCAGCTCTGATGCTGGAGACACACACACACACACACACACTCAATGTTGGCGTAAATGTTGGGACACAATCAGTGTGAAGACGCGGTGACAACTGATGGGGTTACAGACAGCGAGGAGAGTTGTCTCAGGCTCAGCATGAGGCAGATTCGCTGGAACGTGGTGAGGGTCAAAACCAGAAGGAACGCAATGGTCACAAGGGCAAGGTGATGGATTTTGGGGGGGTAAACAAGGGTAGGACGTACACAGTAGATAGTGGGGTCTCTGGAATGTTGATGAATGGAAGGACCTTTGGCTACAAATCGATGGATCCCCAAAAGTAGCAGCACAGTTGAAGAGGGAGGTGAAAGAGGCTTCACCGGCCAGGGCAGAGAGAGCAAGAGGTGGGACGGCGGGTTACACCTCCACGGAACGTTGGCTCGGCCACTCTTGGAGTCCTGCGCGCGGTTCTGGTCACCGCACTGTGGGAAGGAGGCGCCGGCGCTGGAGAGAGGTGACAGGAGACTAACCAGGACGTTACCTGGGACGGAGAACTTCCGCGACGAGGAGAGGCCGGACAGGCCGGCCTCATTTTCCCTGGAGTGAAGGAGGCTGAGGGGCGACCCAATAGAAGTAGACGGGGTGGGGGGTGGGGGGCAGAAAGGGAGGACGGTGGGGGATTTCTGAAACAGCGGACCAGAGGTTGGATGTGAGGGGGAGGAGGTTGAGAGGGGATCGGAGGAGGGATTGTTTCACACAGAGGTGTTGCAGTCGGGAACGCGCTGAGGTGTGGGGACAGAACTCCCGCAACACGCAGCAGCTACAACCGGCCGACCTGCCTTCCAGCAGCATTGGTTCAGGGATAAATCTTGGCGCCAGGGCACGAGGGAGAATTCCACCCCCCCCCCCCCCGACCTGCCGCACATCCACCTGACAGGGCCTCGGTTTAACGGTGCAAACACATTTCATTTCTGTGCGTGGGAAGTAGAAGCAAAAGGCCGCATTTATTTCCGAACCTTGGTCAGAGAACATCGAACATCGCAGCACAGTACAGGCCCTTCGGCCCACGATGTTGTGCCGACATTTTATCCTGCTTAACCTTCCCTCCCACAGAGCACCCCCCCCCCCCATTTCTCTCTCATTCATGTGTCTATCTAAGAGTCTCATAAATGTCCCTAATGTACCTGCCCCCACCACCTCTGCCGGCAGTGCGTTCCACGCACCCACCACTCTCTGTGTAAAAAAACTTACCCCTGACATCCCCCTTATACCTTCCTCCAAGCACCTTAAAATTATGTCCCCTCATGTGAGCCATTTTCGCCCTGGGAAAAAGTCACAGCAACCACGTCACCGTAGTGGCTATGAAGTGGTACCTCTTTATTTCTATTTGTGAGATTACTGTCCCTCAGATTCAGATAGAACCTCCTGTCTGTGCTCTGATTCTGTGTGTGTGTGTGTGTGTGTGTGTGTGTGTGTGTGTGTGTGTGTGTGTGTGTGTGTGTGTGTGTGTGTGTCCATCTGAGCATGGTGTGTGAATTGGATTTATTGATCGGGCAGATTCAGTTGCTGTGTGTGTGAGAACAAACTGCACCAGTCAGAGTGTGAGCAAATGTGTCACAGTCTGTGTTATTGTAAGGCCTGTGTGTGTTCGCATGTGTGTGTGTTTGAGAGTGAGAGCCTCTGAGTCATTTCCGTCATGGTCCACACACACACACACACACACACACACACACACACACACACACACACACACACACACACACACACACAGGCTGATTGCCACATACAGCTTCCAACAGCCGAACCCGCACACACACGCCCGCGCGCACACACAGAGGTGCAAACATTTGCGCACACACAGTCCCAGAGCTCAGAAACAGGCCCTTTGGCCCACCACAGCCATGCTGTCCACACAGGTCACACACACACAGAGGCCACACAGGGGCTGATGGCCACATAACAGCTCCCTACAGCCGGGTCCAAACACCCTCACACACAGACCCTCACACACACGCACCCACAGAGAGGTGCCAAAATTTGCCTGCAAACATTTGCACACACACAAACAGAGTGCCAGAGCTCAGAAACAGGCCCTTTGGCCCACCACGGCCATGCTGTCCACACAGGCCACACACACACAGAGGCCACACAGGGGCTGATGGCCACATAACAGCTCCCAACAGCCGGGCCCAAACACCGTCACACACAGACCCTCACACACACGCACCCACAGAGAGCTGCCAAAATTTGCCTGCAAACATTCGCACACACACAAACAGAGTGCCAGAGCTCAGAAGCAGGACCTTTGACCCACCAAGGCCATGCTGTCTGTGGTCCCTGTCAGCACCAGTTCTCCATTCCCTGCGTTAGGTCTGTACCTTCTCCGCCTTGGCGACGCGAGGACCTGTCCGGATGCCCCTTAAATGTTGCGACAGTATCAGCCTCGCCCCCTCGTCAGGGAGCACTGTCCAAATTCTGACCACTCCCTGCAGGAAAAATTCCCCCTCTGACCCCCTCTAAACCCCCCCACCCCTCCCCGTCATCCTGAACCCTCTTGTCTCAGACACCCCCACTCTCGACCTCATCCACCCCCTCATCATTTTATATCCCTCCTCCAGGTCACCCCTCAGCCTCCACGCCCAGCCTGTCCAGCTCTCCACGTAACCAAAGTCCTCCAATCCAGGCAACGTCCTGGTGAATCCCCTCAACACCCTCTCCAGCGCTCCCACAACCTTCCTTTAGGGAGCGTCCGGGACTGCACAGCTCCGGGTGTGGCCTCAGCAATGTTTTATCCAGCTGGTAGATGCCGCCCCAGCTGCTGTACTCACTGACACTGCCACCGAAGGCAAGCATCTTGTCTGCCTTCTTCAGCACCGTGTCCACCTGAGCTGCCGCTTTCAGGGAATGTGAACAGACCTCAAGATCCCTCTGTCCATCAACGTTCCCCGGGGCCCGAACATTTACTGTAAATGTCTCTCCCAGCTGACCGATGTCATGCTGCAGCCTTGCAAACCTTCCACACTCCCCACACCACCGCCGCCTCGTGTACGCAGAGCTGACAGGGTGACACACGGCACACTGCACGGGAGCTTGCAGGGAGACAAAGATGGAGAGAGAAATGCCATCCGGGAGCTGACTGCACTCGTGTGCAGACACGGACACATCAACATGCCGAGACGCACACGTACGCACTGGTTAGCAAGAGCTGAAACTGTGGGACACGCGGGCAGAGACGTACACACGATCACACAGACTGTGTGTGTGTGACAGCATGTGTGTGTCTGTGTATGGGTGTGTGTGACAGCATGTGTGCATGTATGGTTGTGTGCGTGTGTCTGTATTGTGTGTGTGTAACAGCGTGTGTGTGTGAGTCTGGCTATGTGTCAGTGTGAGTATGTGGATGTGTGTGTTGAGTGAGCAATGGTGTCTGCGTGTTTGTAACAACTCCTTTCCGGACACGGAGGTGAAGTGAAACACGGACATGATGAGAGAACATTTGTGAGAGGAGATAAACTCATGTTGTGTGAAACGATGGCAGACCGTGTGGAGGTCTCGCTGTCAGCTTCTCGGAGTCGATTCCTTCATGCTGGTGTGTGTTTGTGTCTGTGTGTTTGTCTCTGTGTGTCTTTGCATGCGTGCATTCGTGTATGTCTGTGTGTGTGTGTGTGTGTGGTCCTTATCAGCTTCACATAACAGGTATGAAAATTGGACATGAAGTCTGAAGGACATTCTAGAACGGAGATGCTCTGCTGGTACCAAGAGCTGTGTTAGACTGCAGGCGGTGGGCGACGGAGATTGTGATGAGATCTCTCACTCCCTGGGCTCTGGGCTGAGCTGATGCCTCACATCACTAACAACACTCAGAGCATCACACATCAGTGTCTTGGCTGAAAGATCAGAAACACTTCTAATGAAACAATCTCCCCTTCTCCCTCTTTATACAGAGGGTTTCTTTTGTTTCAAAAATCAACTTTATTCACAATAAAACATTTATACAAAAAGGAAACACGGTGCAAAAACTTAACACGTTCGTAGTCTCACGTGGTCAATACATTCAGGAGTGTTAATCAACTTTTAAACCGCAGCACCATTGCCACTGATGTGGCCCCCTGGGGCTGTGCAGCCTTTCGATGTTTGAGGGGCTTCCCCACCTGACTCAGCCCCTCCGTGTGCGGTAGCAGGAGCCCAGAGTGAGGTCCTTCCCCACGGACCCTTTCTGTGGGCGCGCCCCTCAGCACGGACTCCTGCAGCCGGGACTGTTCCAGTCGGCAGCATTCCCTCACGGACATCTGGCTGTGCTGGGAGAACGACGAGCCTCGGGCAGACCAGAGTCCGTCCTTCGCCGAGTCGATGACCTTCAGCGGCACCTGATGCCTGTCTCGGTGTGTGTTCCCGGGAACTGCCCGGAGATCAGGGAGTCCTGTGTCACGCAGGGTGAACCGGGACACACATCTGTCTCCAAACCCTCTTAGCAAATCCACAGTCTGCAGAGAGGTGGGTGACCGTCTCCTCCCCACTGCAGCCGTCCTCCTTTATGCAAAGGGAGACTCTTCCAACGACAAACCACTTTTAATGTGCTGGGCTTTGTACACAGCTTTCTATTTGATGAAGGTATCCCCATACAGATGAGGAGTTCTCAGTCACACTCAGGAAGATGTCTGTCCACTGACGTGTCTCTCACATGTGGACACTGTACACTTGCTCACAGAGACACACGCTCACCATGTCTGCTTGGCCAATAATTACTAAATCATTGCTGAGTCTCAGACCCCATTAAGAGGGAATATCTGTACACTGACCGGTGTCCCTCAGTCCCTCAGGGGGAGATGTGTACACTGACCGGTGTCTCTCAGTCCCTCTATCTCAGGGGGTGATCTGTACACTGACCGGTGTCCCTCAGTCCCTCTCCCTTGGGGAGATCTGTACGCTGACCAGTGTCTCTCAGTCCCTCTCCCTCAGGGGGAGATCTGTACACTGACCGGTGTCCCTCAGTCCCTCTCCCTTGGGGAGATCTGTACGCTGACCGGTGTCTCTCAGTCCCTCTCCCTCAGGGGGAGATCTGTACACTGACCGGTGTCCCTCAGTCCCTCTCCCTTGGGGAGATCTGTACGCTGATCGGTGTCTCTCAGTCCCTCTCCCTCAGGGGGAGATCTGTACACTGACCAGTGACCCTCAGCCCCTCTCTCAGGATGTATTTGCACAGCTGCCTTTGTCTCTCTCACACTGCCTTGCTGTTGATGTTTTAATCGTGCTGTTCACTAACAGTTTTGTGGCAGCGCTGTCTGTTTACTTGTCCTCACCTCACTTTTCACAGGCCGTGCCTTCACACCAAGGCTCCCCATCAGATGCGTATTCTCACCAGCAAACTCACACCCTGCTGTGGAGACCGTTCTTGGTTTGTCAGGATGTCGGTGGACTTGTTGTCTGCCCCTCTGAGTGACTGACATTGACTCGGGTCCCAATGACAGCTGGGCTTGGAGACCCTGTCCTGGGTGGGGAAGCTCCAGCCTACCCTGGTGGGCCTCGGCCCACTGTTGCAGACAAGGTGCGGCCCACAGCCTTTTCAACAGGATGCCTGCACTGTTTACACTCAGCGGCCCGTGATGTGATCACCCGGCTTCTCTCTGCTGCCCTTCTTGAATAAACCCACCACATTTGCTCCCCTCCAGCCATCCGACCCCTCACTCCAGGCCAGTGAAGATGAAAGAATCTCTGTCGGGGCCCCAGCGATCTCCTCCCTTGCCCCTCACGCCAACCTGGGCGACATCTCGTCAGACCCTGGGGACTTATGCATCTTTAAACCCACTGAGACATCTAATATCTCCTCTATTTCCTTGGTAATTTATTCTAGAATTCCACAACCCCCGCTGAATTCTCCAACTATGATGTCCTTCATTGGAGGTGACTGTCAAGAGGGCCATTAACTTCAGGACAGCAATTGGACCGGTACCCATGGTGTTGTGGTGGTCTCTGTCGACAAGGTAAATTGTTAGATTGGTTTAGAACATAGAACATTTGAACAGTACAACACAGTACGGGCCCTTCAGCCCACAATGTTGTGCTGACGTATATACAGTGGCATGCAAAGGTTTGGGCACCCCTGGTCAAAATTTCTGTTACTGTGAATAGTTAAGTGAGTAGAAGATGAACTGATCTCCAAAGGTCATAAAGTTAAAGCTGAAACATTCTTTTCAACATTTTAAGCAAGATTAGGGTCTTATTTTTGTTTAGTACAATTTTAGCGTGAAAAAAGGAAAGGGGCACCATGCAAAAGTTTGGGCACCCCAAGAGATTTGAGCTCTCAGATAACTTTTACCAAGGTTTCAGACCTTCATTAGCTTGTTAGGGCTATGGCCTGTTCACAGTCATCGTTAGGACAGGCCAGGCGATGCAAATTTCAAAGCTTTATAAATACCCCGACTCCTCAAACCTTGTCCCAACAATCAGCAGCCATGGGCTCCTCTAAGCAGCTGGCTAGCACTCTGAAGATTTAAATAAATGATGCCCACAAAGCAGGAGAAGGCTATGAGAAGATCGCAAAGTGTTTTCAGGTAGCCGTTTCCTCAGTTTGTAATGGAATTAAGAAATGGCAGTTAATAGGAGGTCAAGTTGAAGTCTGGACGACCAAGAAAACTTTCCGAGAGAACTGCTGGTGGGATTGCTAAAAAGGCAAATCAAAACCCCCGTTTGACTGCAAAGAGCTTCAGGAAGATTTAGCAGGCTCTGGAGTGGTGGAGCACTATTCTACTGTGCAGCGACCCCCGCACAAATATGGCCTTCATGGAAGAGTCATCAGAAGAAAACCTTTCCTGCGTCCTCACTGCAAAATTCAACGTCAGAAGTTTGCAAAGGAACATCTAAACAAGTTGATGCGTTTTGGAAACAAGTCCTTTGGACCGACGAAGTTAAAACAGAACTTCTTAGCCGCAATGAGCAAAGGTATGTTTGGAGAAAAAAAGGGTGCAGAATTTCATGAAAAGAACATCTCTCCGACTGTTAGGCACGGGGGTGGATCGATCATGCTTTGGGCTTGTGTTGCAGCCAGTGGCACGGGGAACATTTCACTGTTAGAGGGAAGAATGAATTCAGTTAAATACCAGCAAATTCTGGAAGCAAACATCACACCGTCTGCAAAAAAGCCGAAGGTGAAAAGAGGATGGCTTCTACAGCAGGATAACGATCCTAAACACACCTCAAAATCCACAATGGACTACCTCAAGGGGCACAAGCTGAAGGTTTTGCCACGGCCCTCACGGTCCCCCGACCTAAACATCATCGAAAATCTGTGGATAGACCTCAAAAGGGTAGTGCATGCAAGACGGCCGGAGAATCTCACAGAACAAGAAGCATGTTGCAAGGAAGAATGGGCGAAAATCCCCCAGACAAGAATTGAAAGACTCTTAGCTGGCTGCAGGAAGTGATTACAAGCTGTGATACTTGCCAAAGGGGGTGTTACTAAGTACTGACCGTGCAGGGTGCCCAAAGTTTTGCTTCGGGCCCTTTTCCTTTTTTGTTATTTTGATACCATAAAAGCTGGAAATAAGAAAGTAATCTTGCTTAAAATATTAAAGAAAGGTGTCATCGTTAACTTTATGCCTTTTACTCATCTTTTACTCGCTTAGCTATTCACAGTAACAGAAATTTTGACCAGGGGTGCCCAAACTTTTGCATGCCACCGTAAACCTACTCCAGGAACAATCTCACACTTCCCTGCTACACAGCCCATAACCCTCCATTTTTTTACATCCATGTGCCTCTCTTAAATGTCTCTGTCGTGTCAGCACCTCGGCGGTGCGTTCCAGACACCCACCACTCTCTGTGTTAAAAACCTACCTCTGACATCTCCCCTCAACTTTCCTCCACTCACCTTAAACGGATGTCCTCTGGTATTGGCCATTGCCGCCCTGGGGAAAAGGTGCTGGCTGTCCACTCTGTCTGTGCCCCTCATAATCTTATACACCTCTGTCGAGTCCCCTCTCATCCTCTGTCGCTCCAATGAGAAAAGCCCCAGCTCGCTCAACCTTTCCTCGTAAGACATGCTCTCCAATCCAGGCAGCATCCTGGTAAACTTCCTCTGCATCCTCTCCAAAGTCTCCTATAGTGAGGCGACCAGAACTGAACACGATACTCCATGTGTGGTCTAACCAGCGTTCTACAGAGCTGCAACATTGCTCTGCGGCTCTGAACTCAATCCCCTGACTAATGAAGGCCAGCACACTCTACCCCTTCTTAACCACCCTGTCAACTTGTGTGGCAACTTTGAGGGATTTATGGACTCTGAATCCAAGATCTCTCTGTTCCTCCACAATGCTAAGAATGCCGCCGTTAACCTTGTACTCTGCCTTCAAGTTCAATCCTCCAAAGTGTATCACTTCCCAGTTTTCCGGGTTGAACTCCATCTGCCACTTCTCTGCCCAACTCTGCATCCTGTCTCTATCCCGTTGTAACCTACGGCATCCTTCGACATAATACACAGCCCCTCCAACCTTCGTGTCATCTGCAGACTTACTAACCCACACGTCCACTTCCTCATCCAAGTCATTTATAAAAAATCACCAGGAATAGATCCCTGCGGGACACCACTGGTCACCGACCTGCAGGCAGAATACGCTCCGTCTCCTTCTGTGGCCATCAATTCTGAATCCACGCAGCCAGGCCTCCATGGATCCCATGCCTCATGACTCTCTGGATGAGCCCATGGTGGGGAACCTTGTCAAACACCTTACTAAAGTCCATATACACCACATCCACTGCTCTACCTTTGTTTTGTCACCTCCTCGAAAAGGGGCACGACCTGCCCCTCACAAAGCCATGCTGACGTCCCAAATAAGACCTTGCTTCTTCAAATGCTCGTAAATCCTGTCCCTTAGAATCCTCTCCAATAGTTTGCCCACCACTGACGTAAGATTCTTTGGTCTATCATTCCCAGGTTATCCCTGTTACCTTCACTGAACAACGGAACAACGTTTGCCATCCTCCAATCCTCTGGGACCACTCCTGTGGCCGGGGAGGACGCAAAGATCATTGTCAACGCCCCAGCAATCTCTTCCCTCACCTCCCGTAGCAACCTGGGGTATATCCCGTCCGACCCCGGGGACTTATCTATCCTAATGTTTTTCAGAAGCCCCAACGCTGCCTCTTTCTTAACCTTGACATGCTCCAGCACATTGGCCTGTTCTGCACTGACCTCACATTCGTCTAAGTCCCTCTCCCCGGTGAACACTGAAGCAAAGTATTCACTAAGGACCTCCTCCATCCCCAGGCCCTTCATCCCTGACCCTAGTCGCCAAGTCCCCGGGGTCGGACGGGATATACCCCAGCTTGCTACATGAGGGAAGAGATTGCTGGGGCATTGACAATGATCTCTGCGTCCTCCCCGGCCACATACGTGTAGAACGCCTTGGGGTTTTCTCAATGCCACTCACCAAGGCCTGCTCATGTCCCCTCCAACTCTCCTAAGTCCCTTTTAAGCTCCTTCCTGGTCAACTGTCAAGAGCCCTGCCTGATGTTTGCTTCCTGAACGTCAAGTACGCTTCCTTTTTCCCCTCGACTGAACGTTCCACCTCTCGTGTCAACCATGGTCCCTGCGCCTTACCGTCCTTTCCCTGTCTCAGTGGGACAAACCTATCCAGAGCGCCATGGAAGTGGTCCCCGAACAATCTCCACGTCTCTGCTGGGCATTTCCCTGAGAACATGTTGCCAATTTACCTTCCCAAGTTCCTGCCTAATACCATCGTTCCCCTCCCCCAATTAAAAACGTTCCCATATCGTCTGCTCCTATCCCCGTCCATGGCTGGGCTAAAGGTCAGGGAGTTGTGGCCACCATCTCCGAAATGCTCGCCCACCGAGAGGTCTGTCACCTGACCAGGTTCCTTGCCAAAAGGTACCGGATCCAGCATGGCCTCTCCTCCAGTCGGCCTGTCCACATGCTGTGTCAGAAATCCTTCCTGGACACACCGAAAAAATTCTGCCCCACCTAAACCTTGAGTACCAAGGAGGTGCCAATCAATATTAGGGAAGTTGAAGTCACCCGTGACAACAACCCTGTTATTTTTGCACCTTTCCAAAACCTGCCTACTTCTCTGCTCTTCAGTGTCCCGCGGGCTGTTGGCAGGTCTGTAGAATACTCCCAAAAAAGTAGTTGCTCCCCTCCTGTTTCTGACTTTCACCCACACTGGCTCAGTAGGTGACCCTTCAGCCCCTCTCTCAGGAGGTATTTGCACAGCTGCCTTTGTCTCTCTCACACTGCCTTGCTGTTGGTGTTTTAATCGTGTTGTGCACTGACAGTTTTGTGGCAGCGCTGTCTGTTTACTTGTCCTCACTTCACTTTTCACAGGCCGTGTCTTCACACCAAGGCTCCCCATCAGATACGTATTCTCACCAGCAAGCTCGCGCCCTGCCGTGGAGACCGTTCCCGGTTTGTCCGGATGTCGGTGAACTTGTTGTCTGCCCCTCTGAGTGACTGACATTGACTCGGGTCCCAAGGACAGCTGGGCTTGGAGAACCTGTCCCGGGTGGGGAAGCTCCAGCTTACCCTGGTGGGCCTCGGCCCACTATTGCAGACAAGGTGCGGCCCACAGCCTTTTCAACAGGATGCCTGCACCGTTTGCACTCAGCGGCCTGTGATGTGATCACCCGGCTTCTCTCTGCTGCCCTCCTTGAATAAACCCACCACATTTGCTCCCCTCCAGCCATCCGACCCCTCACTCCAGGCCAGTGAAGATGAAAGAATCTGTCGGGGCCCCAGCGATCTCCTCCCTTGCCTCTCACACCAACCTGGGTGACATCTCGTCAGGCCCTGGGGATTTAGCCACCTTTAAACCCACCGAGACATCTAATATCTCCTCCTTTTCCTTGTAAATTTGTTCTCGAACTCCACCGACAGCTGCTGAATTCTCCAACTACACTCTCCCTCATTGGAGGTCACTGTCAAGAGGGCCATTAACTTCAGGACAGCAATTGGACCGGTACCCATGGTGTTGTGGTGGTCTCTGCCGACAAGGTAAATTGTTAGATTGGTTTATTATTGTGACAGGTACCGAGGTCCAGTGAACAACTTGTTTTGCATGCCATCCAGACAGAACATTTCATCCCCTCAGTGCACTGAGGTCACACAAGGGAAAACAGTAACAGAACGTAGAATGAAGTGTTACAGCTGCAGAGAAAGAGCAGTGCGGGCAGACCATAAGGTGCAAGGCCATAACAAGGCAGGAGGCTGTCTGATCATACTGGGGGACTGTTCAATGACAGCGGGATAGAAGCTGTCCTTGAGCCTGGGGGTACTTGCTTTCTCGCTCCTGTATCTTCTGCCCGATGGGAGGGGGGAGAAGAGAGAATGTCCGGGGTGGGTGGGGTCTTTGATTACGCCGGCTGCTTCACCGAGGCAGCGAGAAGCGTAGACAGAGTACATGGAGGGGAGACCGGTGTCCGTGATGTGCTCAGCTGTGTCCACAACTCTCTGAAGTTTCTTGCGGTCCCGGGCAGAGCAGTTGCTGTCCTGAGCCGGGATGCATCCGGATAGGATGCTTTCTGTGGTGCATTGAGAAAATCTAGTGAGGGTCAAAGGGGACATGCCGAATTTCTTTAGCCTCCTGAGGAAGTACGTGAGCTTTCTTCACACTGATGTCTACAGGGTTGGACCAGGACAGGCTCAGGATGGTGTTCACTCCTCGGAACTTGTAGCTTTCAATGCTTTGGACCTGTTCGGGAGCCTGTTCACCACCCCACTTCCTGAAGTCTATGACCAGCTCTTTGGCTTTGCTGACACTGAGGGAAAGTTTGTTGTCATGACTCCATGTCACTGGGCTCTCTATCTCCGACCTGAACTCCTATTCATCGTTATTTGAAATTCGGCCCACAGCAGCGGTGTCACCTGCAAACTTGTAGATGGGAGTTAGAGCAGAATCTGGCCACGTTGTCGTGAGCGTGTAGGGAGTAGAGTCGGGGGCTGAGGACGCAGCCTTGTGGGGAGCCAGTGTTGAGAATAATCGTGGCGGGGGTGTTGTTGACTATCCTTGCTAACTGCGGTCTGTTGGTCAGGAAGTCAATGATCCAGTTGCAAAGGGAGGTGGGGAGCACTTTGACTGGTTGCATCACCGCCTGGTACGGAAGCTTCAACGCACAGGATCGCAAGAGGCCGCAGAGGCTTGGAGACTCAGCCAGCTCCATCACGGGCACAACCCTCCCCGCCATCGAGGACATCTTCAAGAGGCGCTGCCTCAAGAAGGCGGCATCCATCATTAAGGACCCTCAGCACCCGGGACATGCCCTCTTCTCATTATTGCCATCGGGGAGGAGGTACAGGAGCCTGAAGACCCACACTCAATGACTCGGGAACAGCTTCTTCCCCTCCGCCGTCAGATTTCCGAACGGTCCACGAACCCATGAACACTCCCTCGTTATTCCTCTTTTGCTCTATTTAATTATTATTGCAGCTTATAGTAATTTTTATGTCTTGCACTGTACCTGCTGCCACAAAAAAACACATTTCACCACATATGTAAGTGTTGATGAGACTCTACGGGGCACTAGTGAGGCTTCATTTGGAATACCGTGCACAGTTTTGGGCCCCATATCTTAGGAAAGATGTGCTGACGTTGGAGAGGGTTCAGAGGAGATTTATGAGGATGATTCCCGGAACGAAAGGGCTTACGTACGAGGAGCGATTGCCGGCTCTTGGACTGTACTCACTGGCGTACACTGGTGTACTCACTGGCGTACACTGGCGTACTGGAGACACTTAAAATGTCAAAAGGACTGGACAGGGTAGATGTGGCCAAGCTGTTTCCCTTGGTGGGTGAGTCCAGGACCAGAGGGCACAGTCTTAGAATTAGAGGGTCCAGGTTTAAAACAGAGATGAGGAGAAATTTCTTTAGCCAGAGGGTCGTGGATTTGTGGAATTCCTTGCCACGTACAGCATCACTGGAGGCGTTTGATGAAGAGATAGATAGATATCTAAATAGTCGGGGTATCAAGGGATATGGGGATAATGCCGGAAATTGGGGTTAGGTTTTTTTCTTTGGCACCCCCCCCCCCCAATTTCTCATTTCCTTTTCTTTTATCCTATTTTTTGGAGCAGACTCGATGGGCCAAATGGCCTACTTCTGCTTCCCTTGTCTTGTGATAACAAATCTGATTCTGAGTCTCAGGTTTAGGAGTCTGGTGATAAGTTTGCTTGGATTTATAGTATTGAAGGTGGAGCTGTACTCTATAAACAGTAGTCTAACACGGGTGTCTTTACTGTCCAGATGCTCCAGAGATGAACGTAGGACCAGGGAGACGGCGTCCACCACGGACCTGTTTCGCTGGGAGGTGAATTGCAGTGGGTCGAGGTCGTCTGGGGGGCTGGAGCTGATGCGTGCCGTGACCAGCCTCTCGAAGCACTTCACGATGGTGGATGTCAGAGCCACCGGGCGGTCGTCGTTAAGGTACGTTACCTGAGATATCGGGATGATAGTGGTCTTCCTAAAGCAGGTGGGAACCCCAGACTGAAGTGGGGAGATGTTAAAAATATCTGCAACTACCCCCGCCAGCTGATCTGCGCAGGCTCTAAGGATGTCTGCCAGCTGATCTGCACAGGCTCTAAGGACACGGCCAGGGACACCATCTGGGCCAGACACTTTCCTCGGGTTCACTCTCCGGGCGACTGATCTGACGGCTGTAATGGTGACTGTGGGTTCAGGTGCGTTGGAGGCTGTTGGGTCGGGTGGTGGCATTCCAATCCCCTTCTGTTCAACCCGCACACAGAACGCGAGGCTCATCGGGAAGGGATGCGCCGTCGTCGTCGGTGCTGCCCGACTTTGTTTTGTAGCCCGTTGTAGCGTGTCAGCCCTGCCACAACTGGCGGCTGGTCTGGGGCTCCGTTTTGGACTGGTATTGTCTCGTGGCATCTCTGGTGGCTTCATGGAGGTTGTATCTCAATTTGGTGTCCAGGTCGGGGTTACCTGATTTCAATGCCACCGTCCTGGACTTCGGCAGGGAGTTGACCTCTCGGTTCATCCACGGTTTCTGGTTTGGGAACACCTGGGTTAAATCTTTGGTACACAGTCCTCAATGCACTTGCTGATAAACTCTGTGACGGTGGTGACGTACTCATCGAGGTTGGCTGCTGAGCCTTTGAACGTGGACCAGCCTACCGACTCAGTCACGAAGAAGCTCGCCTCGTTCCTCAGACCAACCCTGCACGACTTCCTGTACTGGATCCTCACGTTGCAACTTCTGTTTGTACACAGGGAGGAGGACCACAGCCTGGTGGTCTGATTTTCCAAATTGTGGGCGGGGGTGTAGCTCGGTCGCCACCTTTGATGGTTGTGTCGCAATGCTTGAGGGTGTTTGGGTCCCTGGTGGGACAGGAGACCTGCTGGTAGCATTGCAGTGACACACTCTTGAAGTTGGCCTGGTTGAAGTCACCGGCTATGATGGAGAAGGCCTCAGGATATCCCATTTCAGGATGTCAAAGGTCAGACCCAAACAGTGGCCACCAGCAACAACCCTCGCTGACAGCCACCTGCTCCGGGGTGAGCTGGTGGCCGTCAGTGGCCAGAACCTCACGCCGAACGTCTGCGATGAAGACATCTTCAGGACCGAGCTGCTGGGGATCCGTGAGGAGCCCCTGACCTCTGGCCGCACGGATCACACGTGTTACCTGAAGTACGGTGAGGTTACCTATCGGGTTGTCCTCCACCTGTGGGCCCCACCTGCAGGGCCCCACCTGCCGTCAGTACGCCCCGAGTCCAGGGGGTCCCGGGTTCACTGGGCTCCTGTGGACCAACCGTTCCTCTTCCTCAGGGGATGCCCTCCTTAAGGATATCTTCTCCTGACCTTTGCCCCCTCACGTCGCCCCCCAGCCGCCACGTCCCTTCTCCCTCATGCCCATCCCCCTGACCTTTACCCGCTCACCCCAGCTCGACCCTGCCACCCATCGCTCTCCCCTTCCCTCCTGGGGAGCCCTGCGTCAACGCCCTCTCCCTTCCCGCCCCACGTTCCTCGAACCTTCCCAATTCCCATCACCCCTGCCTCCCGGAGTGTTCTGTGGGCACAGGGGACTCCCGGTGGGAATGGGGGTGAGGAGCAGATGCCAATCCCAGTTCGTCCGACTGCACCAAGCTCAGTGGTTGGGGTGCGGAGGAGGGGAGGGGCGGGTGGGGCCCAGGAGACAACCCCTTCCCTTAACACCTTGAGGGTGTTACGTCACCCCCGCCCCAACCCAGGAGCCGCCCCTTGCCCCAACACAGACCCGTATTGGAGGGAAGGTGCACCATCCAGCTCGACAAACTGCAGCCAACTTAATCGCTTGAACGTAACGTCATTTACAGATCCACGCCGCCCGTGCAAGAGGTGGCTCAGAGACGGCTCCGTTTCCCACGATCCTGGTGTCCGCAGGGGACAAACCGGAGGGTCTCCGGCAGACCTGCGTCCCAGGACGGGTGACTTTCATCGGAGCAGGGACGTCATCGCGGGAACGTCGTAAAGCCTCCCCGTGCACGAGAAGCTTTGGAAAAATTAATCGACAAAAGACGTGCTGATTGGCTCCTGTAATCGTATTTTTCCGGTAATGAGATGGAGCTTGATTTATCCTGTGGCAGGTGAACTGTCGCCGTGATGTGCAGTTCGACAGTGGTGCAGGCAAGAACGAGAACACAGACCGGTGTCCCTCAGTCCCTCTCGCTCAGGGGGAGATCTGTACACTGACCGGTGTCCCTCAGTCCCTCTCCCTTAGCGGGAGATCTGTACACTGACCGGTGTCCCTCAGTCCCTGTCCCTCAGGGGGAGATCTGTACACTGACCAGTGTACGTTGGGATCTCTTCTGGGGAAGGTGGGACCTGTACAGAGAGGGCGGGTTATACCCGAACCTGAGGGGGCCCAATAGCCTTGCGGCCAGGTTTGCTCGGGTGGTTCGGGAGGGTTTAAACTAGATCGCGAGGGGGAAGGGAACCGGAGGAGTCGATCAGAGGAAGAAGGGGCCGGGGAAAAGTCAGATCTAACAGGTAGAGAGGCTTTGAGGAAGGAGAGGCAGAGTACAGGCTACAAAAGCAGTAAGGTGGATGGGCTAAAGTGCATTTACTTAAATGCAAGAAGCATCAGGAACAAGGGAGCTGAACTGAGAGCTTGGATAAGTACATGGGACTACGATATTGTGGCTTTTACAGGGACATGGCTGACATCGGGGCAGGAGTGGATATTGAACATTCCTGGTTTTCAGTGTTTTAAAAGGGATAGGGAGGGGGGGAGAAGAGGAGGAGGGGCGGCGATACTGGTCAGGGACACGGTTCCATCTGCAGAAAGGGTGGATAATGTCGAAGGATCCTCTCTAGAGTCAATGTGGGTGGAAGTTAGGAACAGGAAAGGGGCAGTTACCCTCCTGGGAGTATTCTATAGGCCCCCCCCCGGTAGCAGTAGGGATACTGAGGAGCAGATCGGGAGGCAATTTTTGGAGAGATGCGAAAATAACAGGGTTATTATAATGGGAGACTTCAACTTTCCAAATATTGATCGGCACCTGCTTAGTGCCAAGGGTTTAGACGGGGCGCAGTTTGTTAAGTGTGTCCAGGACAGATTCCTGACACAGTATGTTGACAGGCCGACTGGAGGGGATGCCATATTAGATGAAGTTTTAGGTAACGAACCAGAACAGGTGACAGATCTATCAGTGGGTGAACATTTGGGGGGCAGTGACCATTGCTCCATAACTTTTAGAATTGTCATGGACAGGGATAGGAGCAAAGAGGACGGGAAGATATTTAATCGGGGAAAGGCGAATTATGAGGCCATGAGGCGAGAACTTGGGAGGGTAAATTGGGATGACATTTTTGAAGGGAAATGTACTGTGGAGATGTGGTCGATGTTCAGGGATCTCTTGCAGGATGTTAGGGATAAATTTGTCCCGGTGAGGCAGAGAAGGAACGGCAGGGTGAAGGAACCGTAGGTGACGAGAGAGGTGGAACGACTCGTTAGGGAGAAGAAGGTAGCGTACGTGAGGTATAAGCAGCAAGGTTCAGACAGGGCCTGTGAGGAATATAGGGTAGCGAGGAAGGCACTTAAGAAAGGGCTGAGGAGAGCTGGAAGGGGACATGAAAAGGCTTTGGCTAGTAGGGTTAAGGAAAACCCCAAGGCCTTTTTCAAGTACGTGAAGGGTAGGAGGATGGCTAGGGTGAAGGTAGGTCCGATTAAAGACAAAGGTGGGAGAATTTGCCTGGAGGCGGCAGAAGTGGGAGAAGTTCTCAATGAATACTTCTCTTCGGTATTCACCAGGGAGAGGGGTCTTGATGATGCGGAAGGGAGTGCTGGTAGGGGTAATGTTCTTGAGGTTGTTGATATCAAGAGGGAGGATGTATTGAAGTTGTTAAATAATATTAAGACAGATAAATCTCCGGGGCCTGCCACCAGCAATCTCACACCCTGGTGTGGTGACTGTTCTCGGTTTGTCCGGATGTCGATGAACTTACTGTCTGCACCTCTTGAGTGACTAACATCGAATCGGGGTCCCAAGGGCAATGGGGCTGATCAGGCAGGGCCCGTCCCGCTTGGGGAAGCTGCAGCCTCCCCATGGTCGGCCTCGGCTGACTCTTGCCCTTTCGGCAGAATGTCTGCCCTGTTTCCTGGCTGAGCTGAGCTGGTTTAGTGGCCACGGGCCACCAGGAAGAGGTGACTTGGGGTGTGAGATCCTCAGTGAGAGGGTGTCAAGGCTGATTCTTGATGGTAATTCTCCGACCCCAGGCTCCCTGTGGCTCACGTACACAAGCTGTTTCTGGAGTTTAGACACGACGGGGGAGGCTCGGCGAGGTTTGTCACCAGGTCGAGACGCAGCATTCAAGTTCCCCGGACTGATGGAGGGCTGGTGTGGGACGGAGACACCTTGCCCTCCTCTCAGGATCCAGGAAAGGCCCGGTCTCTGTATCGGGCCAGGAGGTGTTGGACAGTCTCTCCGTTACCCCTTCCCTCTCCATCCACCACCCTCGGATCCTCAACTCACCACCTCCCCGTCCATCCTTGGTGCTGCCCCCTATTCTTCACCCCCCCGCCGCCCTCCTCAACGTCCAAACACACCTCTCCCTCATCTCCGTGATCTCTCTCTGGATGACTAACCCTCTCTGACAGTTTCATGGTCTCTGGTTCCCTCTTTCTCTCGTTGCCCGACACGGTCTCTTCACCTCTCTCTCTTGCTCTCTCAATCCACCTTTATCTCCTTGTCTTTCCAGCGTTCTCCCTCCCCCTCTCCCCCTCTCTCCCCCTCTCCCCCTCTCTCTGCCTCTCTCTCTCTCCCTCTCTCTCTCTCTCTCCCTCTCTCCTCCTCCCCCGTCCCATCCATTTGGTAAAATGGCTGCTTGCAACCAACGACTCCTTGACCCAACAAAGCCCCTCATCTCACCTCTCCCCTTCCCCAGACTCCCGCCTCCCCCTCCTCTCCAAACCCGTCACTGTCCGCAGTAGGAGGGAGGGAAGGAGTCACCTTGGGAACAGGCCCCACCTTTGAGCCTCCCACTGACACTTCCTGCTCCCATGCCTGAGGTCAGCCCACGAGTGAGCTCCTCGAGACAGCCCCTCCCCTCCTGGTGACGTGGTTGCCACCTTAAGAAGGTCCGTGAATCGCTCAGTGGCTCAGAACCCAGAGTCGGGGCTGAGACCCGGACCTCGGACCCCAACCGGACACCGGGAGACACGGGAGACAGGACCCAGCCGGAGCAGACCCGGGAGAAGCTCGAAGTTCCTGGAAGAGCAGAGTCAGGTAGTTCCACTTCTGTGTCTCAGGGGTAGGAGGGTGTCCATTTGACAACATTACTCGTCCATGAGTGGTCCAAACCTCTTCATCTCTCCTCCCCTCTCTCCCCCCTCCCCACCTCCCCACGACACCCTCCTTAAGTCCCCTCACTGCACCCACAGCCTACGCTGTGACCCTGGGGTGAGTGATGTTCTGGAATTTCCCACTGCCTCACCCAACCCCTCTCTCTCTCTCCCTCATGACCGATATCTCCCCCACTCTCTCTGCCTCTCCCTCGCACGTGATTAATGTTCCCCACGACGACGCTGGAGGGGCTCAGCAGGCCGGGCAGCATCCGCGGGGAAAAGCAGGCGGTCAACGTCTCGGGTCGGGGACCCTTCCTCGGCACTGGAGATGGGAAAAGGGGGGAGCCCAATATATAGGAGGGGAAAACAGAGCAGCGACGGGCCGACAGAAGAGGGGAGGTGGGGTGGGCACAGGGTGGTGAGAGGTCGACGCAGGTAAGAGATGGTGATGGGCAGGTGCGGGGGGGAGGAGGGGGGGGCAGATCCACCGGGTGATGGGTCAAATGTAAGGAGGAAAAAAGGGGGGGCAGAAAAAAAGAGAGAGACGCTAGGAAAGGGAAGAAGAGACATGGTTGGGGGTGGGTGTGGGGGGGATTTGTGGGGAAGGGGGTGTGTGGGGTTTACCTAAAGTGGGAGAATTCAATGTCCCTGCCGTTAGGCTGCAAGGTTCCCAGAGGGAAGGCGAGGCGCTGTTCCTCCGGTTTGCGCTGGGAATTCTCCCGGCAGCGGAGGAGGCCGAGGGCCGACGTGTCAGTGATGGGGTGGGAGGGGGGTGTTGAAGCGACGGGCGGCGGGGAGATGCAGGTCGCGGCCACGGACGGAGCGCGGGTGTCCTGCGAGACGGTCACCCAGCCTGCGTCTGGTCTCGCCGTCGTAGAGGAGGCCGTACTCGGAGCACCGAATGCAGTCGATGCTGTTGTGGGGTGTGGGGGTGAATCTCTGTCTCGCCTGAGAGGACTGTTTGGGTGCCAGGGTGGAGGGGACGGGGGTGGTGCAGGGGCAGGTGTTGCACCTATGGCGGGGGGCGGTGGAGAGATCCCGGGGTGGGAGCGGGATGGGTCGGAGGGTGGAAGGGGTGATTCACCCGCACCTCCCGCAACGGCATCGACTGCATTCGGTGCTCCGAGCGCGGCCTCCTCTACGTCGGCGAGACCAGACGCAGACTGGGTGACCGTCTCGCAGGACACCCGCTCTCCGTCCGTGGCCGCGACCTGCATCTCCCCATCGCCCGTCGCTTCAACTCCCCCCTCCCACCCCAGCACTGACACGTCGGCCCTCGGCCTCCTCCGCTGCCCGGAGAATTCCCAGCGCAAACCGGAGGAACAGCTCCTCGTCTTCCCTCTGGGAACCTTGCAGCCTAACGGCAGGGACATTGAATTCTCCCACTTTAGGTAATCCCCACACCCCCTTCCCCACAAATCCCCCCCACACCCACCCCCAACCATGCCTCCCCTTTCCTAGCCCGTCTCTTTATCCTACCCCCTTATTCCCCCTCTCCTTCCTTTTGACCCGTCGCCCGGTGGATCTGCCCCCCCCTCCCCCCAGCACCTGCCCATCACCATCTCTTACCTGCGTCGACCTCTCACAACCCTGTGCCCACCCCGTCTCCCCTCTTCTGTCTACATGTCACTGCTCTGTTTTCCTCTCCTATATATCGGGCAGTCCTGAAGAAGGGTCCCCGACCCGAGACGTTGACCGCCTGCTTTTCTCCGCGGACGCTGCCCGGCCTGCTGAGACCCTCCAGCATCGTCGTGTCTTTCATCTGGATTCCAGTGTCTGTAGTCCTTTGTTTCTGTGATGTTCCCCACCCCCTCTCTCTCTAACTTTATATCTGTCTGCCTATTTGTCTGTCTGTCTCTTTCTCTGTATTTGTATCTCCCTCTCCTCTCGCTCTCTCCTCCTCCCTCTTCAGTTGCCTGGTTGTATCCCAGCCCGTCGGTCTGCCCTTCAAGCTTTGCTCTCTGTGACGGAGTCAGGGAGGGAACTGCCGTTACCGAACCGCAGATTCACAGAGTTGTCCAGCACGGAAACAAGCCCTTCGACACAACTCGTCCACACCGGCCCAGGTCCCTTCCTGAGCTTGTCCCAGGTCCCGCTGAACTGCTCCTATCCAGGGACCTCTCCGAGTGGGTCTTGAACGTTGTCGTTGTAGCTGCCTTGAACACTTTCTCTGCCCTGCCCCGGTTCAACTTCCCAAGTCGCTTTGAACGTGTCAGACTTAAACTCCATCCTGCCATTCCCTTGTGGACTTTCCCAGTTGACCTGGGTCCTGCCGTAACCTCATGCAACCTTCTTCACCGACCACCCCACCACCAATTTTTGAGTCATCCGCAAACTTATTAATATTATTAATAAATCAGATAGTTTATTGGATGACAAACGCCGCTGATCCCTGCAGCACACCACTGGTCCCAGCCCTCCAGTCTGAAAGGCAACCCTCCGCTACCCCCCTGCCGACTCCTTCTGACAACAATTTTACATCCAATTATCGAGCTCACTCTGGATTCCAAGTGATCTCCCCTTCCCAACCGTTCAGGACCTTGCCAAAAGCCATACTAAGGTCCACGTAGACAATGTCTACCGTCCTGCCCTCGTCAGTTCTCTCGGGCACCTCTTCAAAGAACTCTGTCAGATTGGTGAGGCACGATTTGCCACGCACAAAGCCACGCTGACTTTGCCTCATCAGCCCCGGCCTTTCCAAATGCAGGTGGATCCTATCCCCCCAGAACCCCCTCCAGGGACTTTCCAACAACCCCTCATGTCAGGCTACACCGGCTTGTCCTTGCAGACCTTCCGAAATAAAGGCACAACATCCAGTCTCTCCGTTCCTCACCTGTGGCAAAGGAAGATCCAAAAAGTCTCTACCGGAGCCCCAGGAATTTCTATCCCTGCTTCCCGCCATGTCTCAGGATACACTCGGTCAGGCCCCGGGGATTTATTCACTTTAATGTGCACCCCCCCCCACCGCCATCACATCCCCTTTCGTAATGTCCATATGTTTCAGGACTGTTGAACTCACTGGCTTCTCCACAGTAAATGCGGACAAGAAGTTTTCATTTAAGACATCAAGTATTCATGAAATATTCGTTAAGATCAGCTGATGTGGTAGATAGCGGCTTCCCAACGGGTTCCGAGAAAGTGCCACCTAACAGACTTCTCTGCAAGATTGAAGTCTGTGGAGTAAAAGAGGCTGCCGCAGTGCACAGGCAAAATTAGTCTAGTAACGGGAAGCAGAGAGCAGAGGCTGAAGGTTGATCTTCGGACTGGAGGGTATTGGTATTGGTTTATTATTGTCACTTGTACTGAGGTCCAGTGAGAAACTTGTCTTGCAAACTGACCGTACAGGTCAATTCATTACACGGTGCTGTTACATTGAGTTAGTACAGAGCGCACTGAGGTAGTACAGGGTGCATTCAGGTAGTACAGGGTGCACTGAGGTAGTACAGGGTGCATTGAGGTAGTACAGGGTGCATTGAGGTAGTACAGGGCGCACTGAGGTAGTACAGGATGCACTGAGGTAGTACAGGGTGCATTGAGGTAGTACAGGGTGCATTGAGGTAGTGCAGGGTGCATTGAGGTGGTACAGAGTGCACTGAGGTAGTACAGGGTGCATTGAGGTAGTACAGGGAGCATTGAGGTAGTACAGGGAGCATTGAGGTAGCACAGGGTGCATTGAGGTAGTACAGGGTGCATTGAGGTAGTACAGGGTGCACTGAGGTAGTACAGGGAGCATTGAGGTAGCACAGGGTGCATTGAGGTAGTACAGGGTGCATTGAGGTAGTACAGGGTGCACTGAGGTAGTACAGAGTGCATTGATGTAGTCCAGGTAAAAACAATAACAGTACAGAGTAAAGTGTCCCAGCTACAGAGAAAGTGCAGTGCAATAAGGTGCAAGGTCACAACAAGGTAGATCGTGAGGTCAGAGTCCATCTCATCGTATAAGGGAACCGTTCAATAGTCTCATCACCGTGGGGTAGAAGCCGTCCTTGAGCCTGGTGGGACGTGCCCTCAGGCTCCTGTATCTCCTACCCGATGGAAGAGCGGAGAAGAGAGAATGTCCCGGGTGGGTGGGGTCTTTGATTATGCCGGCTGCTTCACCGAGGCAGTGAGAGGTAAAGATGGTCAGTGGAGTTTCCATGGGTCAGGACCTGGTCCGGTGCTTTTCTGAACGTGCGTGAATGACCAGGAATTGGAGCAGGACTCACGGTTCCCAGATCTGTTGACGGCACAAAACCTGGAGGTCTGGGTGGTCAGAGGCTTGGGAGAAAGGGGGGAGAGAGAGGGAGAGAGAAGGGGAGAGAGGGAGGGGGAGAGAGAGAGAGGGGAGACTGGGGAGAGAGAGGGGGAGAGAGGGAGGGGGAGAGAGGGAGGGGGGAGACGGGGAGAGAGAGGGGGGAGAGAGAGAGGGGGAGAGAGGGAGAAGGAGAGGGAGCGAGAGAGCAGATGGGATGGGCAGAGGGGCGGCAGATGCTGTTTAATGCTGAGAGATGTGAAGGGTCACATCTCGGTGGGAAGAATGGGGAGGCAGAATAAACGAAAGGGAACAACACCAACAAGGGCCACAAGATCAGAGAGATCTGAGGGGGAAAAGTGAACAGTTCGTCAGAAGTGGTGAGAAAGTGGTTTGTAAAGTCGACGGGCTCCAGGGCTTTGAGCTCGGTCCACAAGACGAGGAGTCGGGAAGGAGCTTTGTGAAACACCGGAGTTTTGTGTCCAGTTCTGGATGCCACACTTGAGGGAAGATGCGAAGGCTTCGGAGGAGGTGCAGGAGGGGTGGACCTGAGTGATTCCAGGGACGGGGGACTTGGGTCGTGGAGAGAGTCTACGAGGGGATCCCACAGTCGAAGGGTCGTCCCATCAGTAGAAGGGACGAGAACCCGGGCTCACCGCCTCAGGGTGACCGGACAACGAAGCAGAAGGAAGCTGAGGAAAGTTTTGCTTCAGCGGCGAGCGGTTGGGGTCTGGGATTCCCTGCCTGGAGAGCAGTGAAGGCAGCTTCAATCGTGGTGTTGAAGAGGGAGCTGGATAAACCACGGGCCGTGGGGGGAGGGCGGGGAGTGGGAACGTTGGGATTGCCCTCACACAGAGATGGGATAGACTGGAGGGGCAGAGCGGCCTCCCCTGGGCTGTAACCGTTCTGTGATTCTGTGACTCCCTCCGTCTCCTTCTTCCCACCCATGTCATTCAGGGTCACTCCCTCCATGACGGTCTCTCTCTCCCTCCCTCTCTCCCTCCCTACCTCCCTCTCTCCCTCTCTCCCTCCCTCTCTCTCTCCCTCTCTCTCTCCCCCCGACGGTCTCCCTCTCCCCTCCATCCTCCACCATCTCTCTGTCCCCCTCCTCCTCTCCATAGTCAGTGGTGGGTAGCGGGGACGGACCCCCTGTGCAGGGGTGGGTGTTGGGACAGACCCAAGTGGAGGGGTGGTTGGTTGGGAGGGACCCCCTGTGTAGGGGTGGGCGGTGGGGAGGGACCACCCGTGGAGGGGAGGGCGGTGGGACGGATCCCCTATGAAGGGGTGGGTGGTGGGGAGGGACCCCCCCGTGGAGGGGTGGGAGGTATGAGGGACCCCCCCGTGGAGGGGTGGGAGGTATGAGGGACCCCCTGTGGAGGGGTGGGTAGTGGGACGGACCCCCTGCGGAGGGGTGGGCGGTGGGACGGATCCCCCGTGGAGGGGTGGGCGGTGGGGAGGGACCCCCCCCATGGAGGGGTGGACGGTATGAGGGACTCCCCCGTGGAGGGGTGGGAGGTATGAGGGACCCCCTGCGGAGGGGAGGGCGGTGGGACAGACCCCCTGCGGAGGGGTGGGCGGTGGGGAGGGACCCCCCTGCGGAGGGGAGGACGGTGGGGAGGGACCCCGCTGCGGAGGGGTGGACAGTGAGGATGGACCCCCTGTGGAGAGGGGGGTGGTGGGGAGGGGGGTGGATCTGAGGCGCCATCCGTGGGTGACCCCTGTCTCCCATTCTTCTTCCAGACGGACCACCCTCCGAGGGGAGCCCTGTCGACACGGCGACGGAGCCCGGGATGGGTCGGAGATTGGGAACGTTGTTCTGTGCGCTCCTGTTCCTGGGGGGTGTGGGGGCTGTCTGCCACACGGGCAGTGCCAGAGAGTGCCAGGCCGCGTCCCCGGTACCAGGGACCAGTCTGGCCGGAGAGGGTATCGACGTGGTGACGTTGACCCGCAAGGGGGCATATGTGGTGGACGTAGAGAGCTGGAAGCTTCCCAATGGGGCCTGCACTCTCTGCAGAAACTCACTGATGGGGGGTAAACGCCAGCGACTCCCCCTGGCCGCGGTGGACTGGCGGGCTCAGCGCAACTGCCGCCGGGCCGTGTCCAGCCAGCTCTTCCACTCAGTCTCCCAGCTGGCTGAGTCGGTCAGCTCCAGTGTGGACAACAGCTGGAAGGTTGGCCTGAAGCTGCCCGTCCATCCCACACAGTCGGTCGGTTTAACACTGGCTGGTTCCAAGTCCAAGGTCACGTCCTTCAGCACCCGCAAAGCCCAATCAGACCGCTACAGCTTCGCCAGCCATGAGGTCCGCTGCCGTCTGTACCGCTACCGGCTGAAGGACCCACCCCCCCTGACGCCCCAGTTCTCCGCCCACCTGGGCCGGATCCCCAACACATCCTACGGGGGAGCCCGGCACCACTACCACCAACTGGTGCAGACTTTCGGAACACATTACATCCGGTCGGTGGATCTGGGCGGCTCCTTCAAGGACGTGACGGCCATCCGCACCTGCAAGGCGGCGGTGGAGGGCCTCACCGCCGAGGAGGTGAAGGACTGCCTGAGTGTAGAGGCCAGTTACGAGGTAGTTCAGGCAGGCAAGGACACAGCTGGCACGGGTTTCTGCAAGAGGAAGGCCTCGTCCCTGAGCCACGGCAGCAGCTTCCACCAGGCCTTCAGCGAGAGGCTGACGGAGGTCACAGGAGGTCAGTCCACAGGGAAGAGGGACATCCTCTTCTCCTCTGACCCCGCCGCCTTCACCCGCTGGCTGAATAGTCTGACGGCCTCGCCGGGGGTGGTACACTACCGGCTGGCCCCCCTCCATCACCTGTTACCCACCAGTGACCGCCGCCGTGACCAGCTGGGGCTCTACCTCAGAGAGTACATCATGGCCAATGCCCTGAGGCAGGACTGCTCCAATACCACCTGCCCTGCCGGCAAGAGCAAGAGCCCCTCCGACCCCTGCTCCTGCCTCTGCCCAGAGAACAACTGGGTGGCCCGTCCCTGCTGCACCAAGCAGAAGGGCGTGGGGCACCTGGTGGTCATCGTCAAGAGGGGCTTCGGCCTCTGGGGTGACTATCTTAGTGGCACCGACGCTTTTGTGGTGGTCTCTTACGGGAAGGTCAGTGAGCGGACCTGGGTGGTGAACAATAACAATAACCCTCGCTGGAACGCCATATTGGATCTGGGTACAGTGGTGGTCGAAAGCTACCTGAAACTCACAGTGAAGGTCTACGATAAAGATCCCTTTTGGAATGAACTCCTGGGGACTTGCCAGGAACGCCTGACCTCTGGCCGCACTTATCATACGTGTTACCTCGAGCACGGCAAGATCACCTACCAGGTGTCCTTCACCTGTGGGTCCCACCTGCGCGGCCGCAGCTGCCGTCAGTACGCCCCGTGTCCGGGGAACCGTGGGTTCACTGGGCTCCTGTGGACCAACCAGTCCTTCCCCTCGCCCGACTCCCCCACCTCCTCTTCGGGGAACGCCCTCCTCAAAGTTATCTACCCCTGACCCTTGGCCTCTCACCGACCTCAATCCCAAGCCCGACTCTGCTCTTCCTTTGCCCCTGGGCCTGGTGTCACATCCTCCCCCCTGATCATCAGTCCCATTGCCCGATGCTTTTCCCCTCTGTTCCCCTTGACCCCGTGCCCGTCATCCTCTGGGCCTCTGAGGTGGGCAACTGGTCGGTCCCATTGCCCTCAACTTTACCCGCTCGGGCCCAGGACCCTCTCTCCCCAGGACTGCTCCCTCAGGTCCGTCCTCCTGACCCTCACCTGCTCAACCTTGCTCCCTCACCTCCATCCCCATGACCTTTACCCTCTGTTGCCCAGGTCTTCAGGAGCGTTCCCTTCAGTTCCTTCTCCTGACCTTTGCACTATCACCCGTGATAGCCCGGGTCACCACACCCCGCGCCCCCACCGGTCCTGGGCTCATCCTCTGAGAGAGACACCCCCCCCCCCACACACAAACCTCGAAACCTTCCCAATTCCCGCCGCTAGAATCCCACGGGCACTGGGAATTCCCAGTGGGAATGGGAGTGAGAACCGACCACCAATCCCGGCTCGCTTGGCTTTATGCCAATGGCTGGTGTTTGGGGGTGTGGGGAAGGGGACCGGTGGGAAGGGTATCGAGGAAACAACCGCTCTGTAGAGTGTTACATCACCCCTGCCCCCCCACCCCCCCCAGGAGCCACCCCTTGCCCCAACACAGACCCGTTTTGGAGGGAAGATGCACCAGCCAGCTCGACAAATTGCAGCCAGCTTAATCGCTTGAGCGTAACGTCATTTACGGATCCACGCCGCCCGTGCAGGAGGTGGGCTCAGAGACGGCTCCGTCTCCCACGATCCTGGTGTCCGCAGGGGACATACCGGAGAGTCTCCGGCAGACCTGCGTCCCAGGACGGGTGACTTTCATCGGAGCAGCAACATCATCCAGGAACGTCGTAAGCCTCCCCGTGCACGAGAAGCTTTGCAAAGAGATGCCTGGAACTACGAATCACCAGAAGGAATTGTCCGATTGCCTCTTGCCTTCTCTGTATAACCTCACCTTTTTGCAATAAACACCACTGAGCATCATTCCGCCTCTCGGTGTGAACAGTTACGGCGGTGTGCTGGGACGTGGAGTTCTTGGGGGGTTGAGGACAGGACCCCGGGGCAGGGAGGGGGAGGAGGAGAAAGGGTACGGTCCCCGAGGGGAGGGGTCGACCACAGGAGGGACACGGGAGGGTTGGAGGAGCGGGATTTGGCAGGACCGAGGAGATCAGCCTCACAACGCACACCGTAGAGCCCGTGGGGGAGAGACTCCCTCTGTGAAAGGGGTCCCCGATGGGGGAGAGACTCCCTCTGGAACAGGGGTCCCTGATGGGGGAGAGACTCCCTCTTGTGAAAGGGGTCCCCGATGGGGGAGAGACTCCCTCTGGAACAGGGGTCCCCGATGGGGGAGAGACTCCTCAGGCCTCCTCCCTGACCTTTCAAATACGTATCTCCCTCATCCTTCAATCCCTGCATTGATGTGGCGGTGTGCTGGGACGTGGAGTTCTGGGGGGGGTGGTGAGGACAGGACCCCGGGGCCGGGAGGGTGAGCGGGAGAAAGGGTACGGTCCCCGAGGTGGGTTTTGACTGTGGGAGGGACACGGGAGGGTTGGAGGAGCAGGATTCGGCAGGGCCGTGGAGATCAGCCTCACGACGCACACCACACGGCCCCCGTGGGGTCACCAGGTGTTAAATCCGTCCTGGGAGGAAACATCCCCTCATCCGACGTTCTGTCAAAATGAATCAGCGACCAGGGGATACGATGCGTCTGCGAGAAAGACTCCATCTCGTTGAACTTGGAAGAAAGCGGCAGGAGCTTTTTCAGAAGGCGCAGATATGTGTGAATGTGAGAGGTGTGAGAAGCTCTGCCTGATTTTTATCTTTGACTCTTGCTCAGTGTTAAAGTTTCATTTTGCTGTGGAAATTAACTTCCCTTTTTAAAGTTTGACAACGAACGCACAGAAAACGTGATCCAGGATCTGCGACTTTAATCGAAAGATTTTCTTGCAAGGAATTAGACGCTTGCATTTCAAACATTTGTTTCAACTTCAGAGAATGAGAGGTTGCAGTTTGTCGTTTACAGCACAAAACCAGGCCCTTCAGCCCACCTTATCTGTACTGACTATCGAGAGCCCATCTCTGCTAATCCCATTGAGCAGACTTAGGACATACGTAGAACACTACAGCACAGTACAGGCCCTTCGGCCCACGATGTTGTGCTGACATTTTATCCTGCTCTAAGATCTACCTAACCCTTCCCTCCCACATAGCCCTCCATTTCTCTATCAATGTGTCTATCTAAGAGTCTCTTAAATGCCCCTAATGTATCTGCCCCCCACCACCTCTGCCGGCAGTGTGTTCCACTGTGTAAAAGAACTTAGCCCTGACATCCCCCTTATACCTTCCTCCAATCACCTTAGAATTATGTCCCCTCGTGTTAGCCATTGTCGCCCTGGAGAAAAGTCTCTGACTGTCCACTCGATCAATGCCTCTCATCATCTCATACACCTCTATCAGGTCCCCCCTCATCCTCCGTCTCTCCGAGGAGAAAAGGCCGAGTTCCCTCGACCTGCTTTCATGAGGCATGCTCCGCAATCCAGGCAGCATCCTTGTAAATCTCCTTTGCACCCTCTCTATGGCTTCCACATCCTTCCTGTAGTGAGGCGACCAGAACTGAGCACAGTACTCCAAGGTGCCCTCTTTTTTCTGTGATCTTTCTCCGGGGCTTTGACCATCTCCCCGAACGACCGCGGACGGTCCACGAGGTTTCTACCTGTGACTGACGAAGATGTCTATCTATCATGACTTTATCACCTTGCAGAGTCGGGAGTCGGAGTGAGATTTGGAGCGGGACCTTTGAAAAAGGTGAGTCTCTGTGCCTGAGCTGGTGAATTGCACCTTGCAGGGGTCTAAACGAGGCACATTTGCGAGTTGTTACCGGTTGATTGGCTTATCGACAGCAAGGGGAGGCAGGTACAAGCAGAGCAGAGTTTGTGTGAGTGGCCAGTGTTTGAGTGTGGGGAACTGAAGCTTTGCTGAGAAGAGGGGAAGGTACGTTCCTTTCTTTTTTTTTGCTTTGGTGTTCCCTTTAGTGCCAGGACGAAGTAGTGAGCGTGGCTCCTGGGTCAGTGGTGTGTTCTTGTGAGATGTGGGAGTTCTGGGAGACCTCCAGTCTCCCTGATAACTACGGGGCGGCCATGGTAGCATAGTGGTTAGCGTAACGCTTTACAGCGCCAGCGACCCCGGTTCAAATCCGGCTGCTGCCTGTAAGGAGTTTGTACGTTCTCCCCACGTGTCTGCGCGGGTTTCCTCCGGGTGATCCGGTTTCCTCCCACATTCCAAAGACGTACGGGTTAGGAAGTTGTGGGCGTGCTGTGTCGGCGCCGGAAGCGTGGCGACACTTGCGGGCTGCCCCCCAAAATCACTACGCAAAAGATGCATCTCACCGTGTGTCTCGATGTACATGTGACTAATAAAGATCTGATCTTACGGCTACATGAGGTTCATCCAGCTTCAGCTCCTCACAGACCGTGTTAGGGAACTGGAACTGGAGCTGAAGCTGGATGACCTTCGGCTCCTACGGGACACCGAGGATTACGTAGACAAGAGCTACGGGGAGGCAGTCACACTGAGGCTGCAGGAGGCAGGTAGCTGGGTGACTGTCAGAAGGACGGAGAACAGGCAGGCAGTGCAGGGTACCCCTGTGGTTGTTCCCCTCAATAACGGGTATACTGCTTTGGATACTGTTGGGGAGGCTGACCTACCAGGGGAAGGCCGCCATGATGTCTCTGGCACTGAGCCTGGTCGTGTGGTGCAGAGGGGGAGAAGAGGAGCGGGGTAGTGATAGGGGATTCCACAGTAAGGGGGGCAGACAGGAGATTCTGTGGACGTGAAAGAGACTCCCGGATGGTATGTTGCCTCCTGGGTGCCAGGGACGTCTGGGATCTGAAGGGGGAGGGTGAACAGCCAGAGGTCGTGGTACATATTGGTACCAATGACGTAAGTAGGTAAAAAGATGAGGGCCTGAACAGGGATTATAGGGAACTAGGTAGGAAGCTGAAAAGCAGGACCTCGAGGGCAGTAATCTCTGGGTTGCTGCCTGCGCCCCGTGCCAGCGAGGGTAAGAATAAGTTGATTTAGCAGATGAATGCGTGGCTGAGGATTTGGTGCAGGGGGCAGGGTTTCAGATTTGTGGATCATTGGGATCCCTTCTGGGGAAGGTACGACCTGTACAAAAGGGACGGGTTACACCTGAACTGGAGGGGGAACCAATATTCTTGCTCGAACTGTTGGGGAGGGTTTAAGCTAGTTTGGCAGGGGGATGGGAGCCAGCGAGATAGGTCAGAGGTTGGTTCATTTAGAGTACACGTAGAGAAACTGTGAGGAAGGAGAGGCAGTTGAAAGGGCAAAATTGCAGTCAGTTGGATGGGCTGAAGGGTGTCTAATGAGAGAAATTTCAGGAACAAGGCTGATGAACCTAGAGCGTGGGTCAGTACACGGAACTACGACGTGGTGGCCATTACAGAGGCTTGGCTGTCGCAAGGGCAGGAACGGCTGCTGGATATTCCCGGGTTTAGATGTTTCAAAAGGGACAGGGACGGAGGTAAAAGAGGTGGGGGGGGGGTGGGGGGGGGAGTGGCTTTGCCGATCAGGGACAGGGCCACAGCTGCAGAAAGGGAGGACGTCCTGGACGGATCGTCCACTGAGTCAGTGTGGGTGGAGGTCAGAAACAGGAAGGGAGCGATCACTCTGTTGGGAGTATCCTACGGACCCCCCAGTAGCAGCAGAGACACTGAGGAGCAGATCGGGAGGCAGATTTTGGAGAGGTGCAAAAATAACAGGGTTGTTGTCCTGGGTGATTTCAGCTTCCCGAATATTGATTGGCACCTCCGTAGTGTAAAGGCGAGAGATGGGGCAGAGTTTGTTCGGTGTGTCCGGGAAGGATTCCTGACACAGTATGTGGACAGGCCGACTCGAGGAGAGGCCGTACTGGACCCGGTACTGGGCAATGAGCCTGATCAGGTTTCAGATCTCCCGGTGGCAGCGCATTTTGGAGACAGTGACCTTAACTCCTTGACCTTGACCATAGCCTTGGAGGGGGGCAGGAGCAGACGATACGGGAACGTATTTAACTGGGGGAGGGGGAATTCTGATGCTATTAGACGGGAAATTGGGAGCGTAAGTTGGGAACAGATGTTGTTGGGGAAGTGCACAGCGGAAATGTGGAGGTTGTTTGGGGAATACTTGCATGGGGCTCTGGATAGGTTTGTCCCATTGAGGTAGGGGAAGAATGGGGGAGTGAAGGAACCGTGGTCGGCACGAGATGTCGAATATCTTGTCCAGAGGAAGAAAGCGGCTTACCTGAGGTTTAGAAAGCGTGGATCGGACAGGGCTCTGGAGAGTTACGAGGCAGCCAGGAGGGAGCTGAAGAATGGACTTAGGAGAGCGAGAAGGGGGCAGGAGAAGTCCTTGGCGAGTAGGATCAAGGAAAACCCCCAAGGTGTTCTACACCCATGTGAAGAATAGGAGGATGACGAGAGTGAGGGGGGGACCGATCAGCAATAAAAGAGGAAACGTGCCTGGAGTCGGAGGAGGTCGGGGAGGTCCTTAATGAATACTTTGCTTCAGTATTCACCAGAGAGAGAGGCCTCGACGTGTGTGAGGATGGCGTATGACAGGCTGATACGTTAGGGCGTGTCGACGTGAGGGAAGAGGATGTGCTGGAACTGTTGCGAAACATCAGGATAGATAAGTCACCGGAGCCGGACGGGATATATCCAAGGTTATTACGGGAAGCGAGGGGAGAGATTGCTGCACCTTTGGCGATGATCTTTGCGTCCTCACTGGCCACAGGAGTAGCGCTGGATGACTGGAGGGTGGCAAATGTTGTTCCTTTGTTTAAGAAAGGGAGTAGGGATAACCCTGGGAATTACAGACCAGTGAGTCTAACTTCAGTGGTGGGCAAATTACTGGAGAAGATTCTTAGAGACAGGATTTATGAGCATTTGGAGAAGCATCGGCTGATGAGGGACAGTCAGCGTGGCTTTGTGAGGGGCAGGTCGTGCCTCACGAGCCTGAGTGAATTCTTTGAGGATGTGACAAAGCACATTGATAAAGGTCGAGCAGTGGGTGTGATGCACATGTAGTAAGGCGTTTGATAAGGTTCCTCAGGGAAGGCTCCTCCCGAAAGTCGGGAGGCACGGGATCCAGGGAAAGCTGGCTGCGTGGATTCAGAATTGGCTCGCCCGCAGAGGGTGGTGATAGAGGGAGCTGTGGTAGTTGCAGACGACGCCAAGATTGGTGCTGTGGACAGTGTGAAGGACTGTCAAAGAATTCAGCGGGATATCGATCAGTTACAGATATGGGCAGAGATGTGGCAGATGGAGTTTAATCTGAGCCAGTGTGAGGTGTTGCACTTTGGGACTTCAAATGGAAGGAGAAAGTTTACAGTTAATAGTTCCCTCGATAGCACTGAGGTCCAGAGCGACCTTGGGGTGCAGTTAGTATCCACAGTTCACTGAAAGTGGCCACGCAAGTGGACAAGGTGGGGAAGATGACGTACAGCACATCTGCCTTCATTGTGCAGTTCTGGTCACCTCGTTACAGAGAGGGTGCAGGAGAGGTTCACCAGGAAGCTGCCTGGATTAGAGGGCGTGAGCTGTAAGGAGAGGTCGGACAAACGTGGGTCTTTCTCCCAAGAACGTCGGAGGCTGAGGAGAGACCTGATCGAGGATTTTAAATTACGAGAGGCAGAGATGGGGTGGACAGTCAGAATCTTTCCCCAGGGGAGAAATATCAAACACCAGAGGACATGGTTTCAAGGTTAAGATAGACAGATCTCTTTATTAGCCACACGTACATTGAAACACACAGTGAAATGCATCTTTTGCGTAGAGCGTTCTGGGGGCAGCCCGCAAGTGTCGCCACGCTTCCGGCGCCAACGTAGCACGCCCGCGACTTCCTAACCCCCTACGTCTTTGGGACGTGGGAGGAAACCGGAGCGCCCGGAGGAAACCTGCGCAGACACGGGGAGAACGTACAGACTCCTCGCAGACAGCTGGCGCTGTGATGGCGTTACACTAACATGAGAGGCCAATGTTTTACACAGAGTGGTGGATGCCTGGAATGGGATACTGGCGTTAGCAGTGGGAGCAGACGGTCTGGTGGCGTTTTAGGGGCTTTTAGATATTCCCATGAATATGGAGGGAACGGCGGGGCAGGGATGGTCCACAGGAGGAGGCTGTTTAGTATAAACTGGCATCAAGATCACAACATTGTGGGCCAAATGGCCTGTCCCGTGTTGGACTGTTCTCTGTTCCATATTTAAGGTGTGTCGATACCACCAATTACGATGGACAATATCACCGACAGTTCCTCTCTCCTGACGCCCATGTGTCCCAGACCGTCAGCCCGTCAGCCCGCACCTCCCCGACCTCCACGCTTCTCCCCGGTGAGCACACATGTGAAGTATTCATTCAGGACACGGCACACGTCCCCTGGCTCCGCACAGAGCTTCCCTGCTGGTCCCTGAGGAGACCTCCTGTTTCAGGTTCAAGAGCGACGATTTCCCACACCTGACAACACGTCCTCCGTTTTCCTGGTCAAACCTTCCGTTTCCCTTGCTCACCGAGGGTCCCGAATCTTCCCAACTTTGATTCTTACCCCTTTCAGGGGCAAGGCTCCGAGCTCTCACCAGCTCACCTTTCCATGTCTCACACTTACCAGATGTTTATCCTTCCAGTGGCTGCCCCCAGTCTACCTTTGCCAGCTCCTGTCTTGTACCATTGAAGTCAGCCCTTCCCCAAATTAAGATCTTAAGTCGAGGTCCAATCTTAGCCTTTTCCATGATTAACTGGAAGTTTGTCGAATTGCGGTCACTGTGTCCAAAGGGTTCTTGACCACTTGCCCATTGCTCATTCCCGACGATAAGGTCAAGTACAGCTCCCTCCTTCGCAGAACTCTCACTTTCTCTGTAGCTGGGACACTTTACTCTGCACTGTTATTGTTTTTACCTGTACTACCTCAGTGCACCCTGTACTACCTCAATGCACCCTGTACTACCTCAGTGCTCCCTGTACTACCTCGATGCACCCTGTACTACCTCAGTGCTCCCTGTACTACTTCAGTGCACCCTGTACTACCTCAATTCACCCTGTACTGCCTCAATGCACCCTGTACTACCTCGATGCACCCTATACTACCTCAGTGCACCCTGTACTACCTCAGTGCTCCCTGTACTACCTCAGTGCTCCCTGTACTAACTCAGTGCACCCTGTACTACCTCGATGCACCCTGTACTAACTCACTGCACCCTGTACTACCTCGATGCACCCTGTACTACCTCAGTGCTCCCTGTACTACCTCGATGCACCCTGTACTACCTCAGTGCACCCTGTACTACCTCGATGCACCCTGTACTACCTCAGTGCACCCTGTACTACCTCGATGCACCCTGTACTACCTCAGTGCACCCTGTACTACCTCGATGCACCCTGTACTACGTCAGTGCTCCCTGTACTGCCTCAATGCGCCCTGTACTACCTCAGTGCTCCCTGTACTACCTCAGTGCACCCTGTACTACCTCAGTGCACCCTGTACTACCTCGATGCACCCTGTACTACCTCAGTGCACCCTGTACTACCTCGATGCACCCTGTACTACCTCAGTGCTCCCTGTACTACCTCAGTGCACCCTGTACTACCTCAATGCACCCTGTACTGCCTCAATGCACCCTGTACTGCCTCGATGCACCCTATACTACCTCAGTGCACCCTGTACTACCTCAGTGCTCCCTGTACTACCTCAGTGCTCCCTGTACTACCTCAGTGCACCCTGTACTACCTCGATGCACCCTGTACTACCTCAGTGCACCCTGTACTACCTCGATGCACCCTGTACTACCTCAGTGCTCCCTGTACTACCTCGATGCACCCTGTACTACCTCAGTGCACCCTGTACTACCTCGATGCACCCTGTACTACCTCAGTGCACTCTGTACTGCCTCGATGCACCCTGTACTACCTCGATGCACCCTGTACTACGTCATGCTCCCTTTACTACCTCAATGCGCTCTGTACTACTTCAATGCGCTCTGTACTGCCTCAATGCACCCTGTACTACCTCAGTGCACCCTGTACTACCTCAATGCGCCCTGTACTATCTTAATGTAACTGCACTGTGTAATGAATTGACCTGTAGGATCGGTTTGCAAGACAGGTTTTTCACTGGACCTCGGTACAAGTGACAATAATAAACCAATCCCAATGCATCCTGCTTTCGAACCCTTTCCCGGATGTATTGAACAAATTGAACCCCATCTTGGCCATTTACATTGAAGGCAATCCTTGTTAATACCGGGGAAAGTTATCATCGTCGCCTCTCTTCAGCCCAAAGGAGATAAAGGAGCAGAAGCCTTCTTATTTTGTGGACAACACTCCCACCCAGTGGTATCTGTCTGCAATGACAGGACCTTTATTTTAGTGGACAACACTCCCACCCAGTGGTATCTGTCTGTAATGACAGGACCTTTATTTTAGTGGACAACACTCCCACCCAGTGGTATCTGTCTGCAATGACAGGTCCTAATATTGTTAAATAAATTATTTTATTACTTACAGTATTAACAGTATATATTTAATATTATTTTAAATTCATTTAAAAATGTCTGGGACACTTGTGGCTTGAGTGACCCGACAACCTGTCATTGCAGGAAGACACCACTGGGTCGGAGTATTGTCCTCAAAATAAGAATGCTTGTCGTTACAGCAAAGCACCACTGGGTGGGAGTGTTGTCCACAAAATAGAGAGACCTGTTTCGAAATAAACTTGAAATGATTTTTATCCAAACATATTTGACGCCTATAATATTCCAATCCATAAAAATACAGACTTTTAAATGAATATTTTCATCTGAAGTAATGTTATTTCCATTACTTAACATTGGCATATCATGTTACCATCCACTGACATATTTAAAGCCAATAATTCGTGGGGTTTTAACGCAATTTTCACAGAACGTGGAACATTACAGCACAGGAACAGGCTCTTCGGCCCACGATATCAGTCCCGACCATGATGCACACTTAAAGTGCACACTAATTTCAACGGATCTGTGTACAAAGACAGTTGGGTTATGAATTTTCTCCCACGCAGCCTCGCAGTTTTTAAACGAACAATATTTCATGCATAAAGCGAGAGCGACACCCCTAAACGAATGCACTCTTCATTGCAGGAGGAAACCATTGCAGGAGGAAACAGCATTGGGTTGGGAGTGTTGGCCACAAAAATTAAAGGACTTTGCTGCGAAACATCACTGGGTCGGAGTCACAAGAGATTGTCGATGCTGGGAATTCGGAGCAACACTCAAAAGGCGACGCAAGAGACTGCAGATGCTTGAAATCTGGGACGCAAGATAACTCCAGATGCTGGAAATGCCTTTGACTGTTGCACTGGGTGGGAGTGTTGTTCACTGAAAGAAAAGGACCTGTCATTGCAGGACCACCCCAGTAGGTGGGAGTGTTGTCCACAAATCAGTACAGCCTGTCGTTACAGCAACACACCACTGGGCGGGGGTGTTGTCCACAAATTGGGAAGGTCTGGCTCTCATTTCACAATGTGACTGAATAATATTGTAAAACATGTAAATACAGACGTTCCAGTCAACATTTTCATAACGATACCAATACCTCAAGAAAAAATGGTGCCTTAGCTGCTCAGTGAGTCAGTTGGCATCTGTGGGGAGAGAAACATTGACCTTTCGAGGTCAATGGCCCTCCATCGGTGCTCGGAAGGGTTGGGCAAACAAGCCGGCTGCAGGCTGCAGGGATGGGCCGGGGTGGGGAGAGCGATGGGGGAGTCACCGAGTCGTGGGGAGCAGAAGCGGAGCCTCCCTGCACTGACCGTCGCCCACTGGTGGTCGCAGACACTCTCAGCGTCTCCCCGCTTCCGTCTGAGGTTGCCACCTGCTTTAAGAAGACCACTATCATCCCGATATCCGAGGAGAAACGAGGAAAAGTGCCTCAATGACGACCGCCCGGCGGCTCTGGCATCCCCCGTGAAGTGCTTGGAGAGGCCGGTCACGGCACGCATCAGCTCCAGCCCCCCAGACACCCTCGACCCACTGCAATTCGCCTACCGCCGAAACAGGTCCAGAGCGGACGCCATCTCCCTGGCCCTACGCTCAGCTCTGGAGCAGCTGGACAGTAAAGGCACCTACGTTAGACGGTTGTTTATTGACTTTAATACTATAATCCCAAGCAAACTCGTCACCAAACTGCGAGACCTGGGACACAACACCTCCCTCTGCAACTAGGTCCTTGACTTCCTGACCAACAGGCCGCAGTCAGTGAGGACGGGCAGCAAGGCCTCCGGCACGATTATTCTCAACACTGGTGCCCCACAAGGCTGCGTCCTCAGCCCTCTACTGCCTGTACACTCATCGCTGTGTGGCCAGATTCTGCTCTAACTCCATCGACAAGTTTACAGATGATACCACCGTTGTCGGCCGTATCTCAAACAGCGATGAGTCAGGGTACAGGGAGGAGACAGAGAGCTGAGTGACATGGTGTCCTGACAACAAGCTTTCCCTCAATGTCAGCAAAACAAAAGAACTGGTCATTGCCTTCAGGAAGGGAGGGCAGTACACACACTCCTGTTTACATCAGCTGTGCTGATGTTGAGTGATTTGAGAGCTTCAACTTCCCAGGAGTGAGCATCACCCGCAGCCCGTCCGGGTCATTAGGACAGATAAGTCCCTGGGGTCGGACGGGATACTGTGTACCCCAGGTTACTACGAGGGAAGAGATTGCTGGGGGGGAGGGGGGGGAGTTTGACGATGATATGTGCGTCCTCCCGGCCACAGGAGTGGTCCCAGAGGATTGGAGGGTGGCAAATGCTGTTCCCTTGTTCAAGGAAGGAAATGGGGATAATTCTGGGAATTATAGGCCATTGTGTCTTACGTCAGCGGTGGGCAAACTGTTGGTGAGGATTCTTAGGGACAGGGTTTTCGAGCATTTGGAGACACATAGACTTATTTGGTATAGTCCACATGGCTTTGTGAGGGGTAGGTCACACCTCCCGAGCCTGACTGAGTTTCTCGAGGAGGTGACAAAACAAAGGTAGAGCAGTGGATGTGGTGTATATGGACTTTAGTAAGGTGTTTGACAAGGTTCCCCATGGTGGGCACATCCAGAGAGTCATGAGGCATGGGATCCATTGAGACTTGGCTGTGTTGATGCCCACAGAAGACAAGAGGGTGGTGGTAGATGGAGCATATTCTGCCTGGAGGTCGGTGACCAGTGGTGTCCTGCAGGGATCTGTTCTGGGACCCTTGTTCTTTGTGATTTGTATAAATGACTTGGATGAGGATGTGGAGGGGTGGGTTAGTAAGTTTGCAGGTGAGATGAAGGTTGGAGGGGTTGTGGACAGACAAGAAGGTTGCCGTAGGTTAAAACGGGACGGAGACAGAATGCAGAGCTGGGCGGAGAAGTGGCAGATGCAGTTCAATCCAGACAAGTGTGAAGTGATCCACTTTGGAAGATTGAACTTGAAGGCAGAGTACAAGGTTAATGACAGGGTTCTTAACCGTGTGGAGAAACAGGGAAAGTCCACAGACCCCTCGAGGTTGCCGCGCAGGTCGCTAGGGTTGTTAAGAAGGCGTACGGGGTGCTGGCCTTCATTAGTCGGGGGATTGAGTTCAAGAGCCGCGAGGTGATGTTGCAGCTCTGGTCAGACCACACTTGGAGTATTGTGTTCAGTTCTGGTCACCTCACTATAGGAAGGATGTGGCAGCTTTAGAGAGGGTGCAGAGGAGATTTACCGGGATTGGAGAGCACGTCTTATGAGGAAAGGTTGAGTGAGCTGAGGCTTTTCTCTTTGGAGCGACAGAGGATGAGAGGCAACTTGATAGAGGTTTATAAGACTATGAGGGGCATAGACAGAGTGGACAGCCAGCACCTTATCCCCAGGGCGGCAATGGCCAATACCAGAGGACATCAGTTTAAGGTGAGTGGCGTAAAGTTTAGGGGAGATGTCAGAGGCCGGGTTTTTACACAGAGAGCGGTGGGTGTGTTGAATGCCCTGCCAGGGGTGCTGGGAGAAGCTGATACAAAAGGGACATTTAAGAGACTCTTAGATTGACCCATGGGCATAAGGGGTGGCGGGTTATGGGCTGTGTAGGAGGGAGGGGTGAGATTGACCGTGGAGAAGGTTTGTATAGGTCGGCACAACATTGTGGGCCGAAGGGCCTGTACTGTACTGTTGGATGTTCTATGGTCCAACCACGTAGATGCCACAGTTAAGGCAGCCACCAGTACCTCTGCTTCCTCAGGAGGCCAAAGAAATTTGGCATGTCCCCGTGGACATTCATCAACTTTTACCGATGCCCCACAGAAAGCATCCTGTCCGGACGCATCCCGGCTCGGGACGGCAACTGCTCTGCCCCAGGACCGCAAGAAACGGCAGAGAGTCGCGGACGCAGCCCAGCGCGTCACGGACACCAGCCTCCCCTCCGCGGACTCCGTCTACGCTCCCCGCTGCCTCGGGAAAGCAGCCGACGTAATCAGAGACCCCCACCCGCCCCGGGACATTCTCTCTTCTCCCTGCTCTCCCGTCGGGCGGGAGATACAAAAGCCTGAAAGCACGTCCCCCCAGGCTCAAGGACGGCTTCTACCCCGCTGTTATAAGACAATTGAACTGTCCCCGAAACTGGTAAATCAGTTTATTATTGTCACATGTACGGAGACATTGAAAATCTTTGTTTTGCCTGCTGTCCATGCAGATCATTTCTCTCCATCAGTGTCTCGAGGTGGTACAGGGGAAACAATAAGAGGATGCAGAATGAAGTGTCCCAGCTACAGAGAGAGTGCCGTGCAGGCAGACAGTAAGGCGCAAGGGCCATAACGGGGTAGATTGGGAGGTCAAGAGTCCGTCTTATCGCTCGACTTCCTCAAGGGACCTGGGTGTCCCTGAACACCGGCCACCAGGAGCAAACGTGAGGTGGAGCGCGAGGCTCCGGGGGCGAAGGGGGTGTTGGCCGCCATTGCAGGAGGACGTGAGCCAGGAGCAAGGGGGTCTCGTTACACTGGTACAGGGTGTTGGTGAGACCACGCCGGCACTGGGGTAGGGCCGGTGTAAGTGGGCGGTGGATGGTCAGTGTGGACTCGGTGGGCTGAAGGGCCTCTTTCCCTGCTGTATCTCTCTGCGACTAGGGCCTGGACTCAAGGGCCTGAGTTATAGAGACAGGTCGGGCAGGCCAGGACTTTATTCCTTGGTGTGTCAGAGACTGAGGGGTGACTTTATAGAAGTGTGTAAAACCACGATGGGCATCGAAAGGGTGAATACGCACAGAGTCCCTCTCCCCAGGCTCGGGGAATCAAGAACCAGAGGGCACAGGTTTAAGGTGAGAGCGGAAAGATTTAAAAGGGACCTGAGGGACAACCTCTTCATGCAGAGGGTCGAGCTGCTGAGGCAGCTACATTAATAGCCTGCTCGGACAGGTGCGTGGATGGGAAAGGTTTCGGGGGACGTGGGCCAAACGCGGGCAAATGGGAACAGTTCAGGTGGGAATCTTGGCCGGCATGGACCGGTTGGGCTGAAGGGCCTGCTTCCTTTCCAGGAGCGAGAGCGGGAAGGAGTTAAGACAGCGAGGCTCGTCGATCGGCTCGTTGGCTGATTGGGCAGCAGCGGCCGCTAAAAGGAAGGTAAGATCAAGTGCAGTGGCCCAGTGTAAAAGTGGGACCTTGAGGCTTTCTCTCGAGAGGCTTCGGAGAGGACCAGGTAAGGCCCTTCACCTTTCCTCTCTGATCAGAATTGCACGCAATACTCTAAATGTGGTCTAACCAGAGCTCTATAGAGATGCATTTCGACTCCTGTACTCAGTACCTCAATTAATGAAAGCAAGCATTCCATAAGCCACTTTCAACGAGCCATGGACTTGCACCCCAAGGTCTCCCTGCTCTTCAACACTGTTAAGGGTCTCGCCCTTAAGAGTGTGCTGCCTCTTGACACTGACAACGTAACATAGTTTCCTACTAAGCCTGAAGCGAGCCAAACCTTTCCCTCAAAGCTTCCAGTCACGGCAGGCGAGCTCAGACCTGTGTCGTGCTCCTCTTGTGCAATGTGGGATCTCGGAGGCTGCCGGTGTCCCTGATGCCCACGTGTGCAGGAAGTGTGTCCAGCTGCAGATCCTGACACGCCGCATGACGGCACTGGTGCTGCGCCGGTATTCACTTTGAGAAACAAGGATAATCCTGGAAACTGTAGACCGGTGAGTCTCACTTCAGTGGTGGGGAAGTTACTGGAGAGGATTCTTGGGGATAGGATTTATGAGCATTTGGAAAACTAGGGCCTAATTAAGGACAGTCGGCACGGCTTTGTGCAGGGCAAGTTGTGTCTTACTAACTTGATTTGAGTTTTTTGACGAGGTGACGAGGGTGATCGGTGAAAGTCGAGCTGTGGGTGTTGTCTGCATGGATTTGAGCAAGGTGTTTGACAAGGTCCCTCATGGGAGGCTCACGCAGAAGATTAAGATGCATGGGATCCACGGTGAATCGGCCGCTTGGATTCAGAACTGGCTCGTCCGTAGAAGACAGGGGGTAGTTGTCGATGGGACTTATTCTGGCTGGAGGTCCGAGACCAGTGGTGTTCCTCAGGGATCCGTACTGGGACCTCGGCTGTTTGTGACGTCTCTGAATGACCTGGATGAAAACGTACACGTGGGTTAGTAAATTTGCAGATGATACAAAGATAGTTGGTGTTGTGGATGGGGCAGAAGACGGGCGAAGGATACAGCAGGATACACATCAGTTGCAGACCTGGGCAGAGAAGTGGCAGATGGAGTTCAACCCGAGATTTTTCACAGTGCCCAACAACAGTATATTCCAGTTAAAAGCAAGGACAGGAAGGGTGGGGAGAGCCAGCCGCAGATAACTAAGCAAATAAGAGAAGGCATCAGGCTGAAAGCTCAAGCACACAAACTCGCCAAGAGCAGTGGGAAACTGGAAGACGGGGCAAACTTCAAAGAGCAACAAAGAACCACTGAGCAAGCAATGAGGAAAGGGAAGGTAGATTCTGAAAGTAAACTAGCACAAGATATAAAAACAGACAGTAAAAGATTTTTATATTATATAAAGCGGAAAAGGGCGGCTAAAGTGAACGTAGGTCCCTTGGAAGATGAGAAAGGGGGATTTAATATTGGGTAATGTGGAAATGGCCGAGGCCTTGAACGACTATTTTGTGTCGGTCTTCCCGGTGGAGGACACGTCTGACATGCCAAAGAGAGATGTTATGGATGCGACGGGAGGTGAGGACCTCGATACAACCGCTGTCACGAAAGAGGTAGTGATGAGCAAACTGCTGGGCCTAAATGTAGACAGGTCCCCTGGTCCTGACGGGATGCATCCCAGGGCACTGAAAGAAATGGCGGAGGTTATAGTAGAGGCGTTTGTGATAATTTACCAAAATTCTCTGGGCTCTGGGCAGGTCCCGGCGGATTGGAAGCCAGCGAATGTCACGCCACTGTTTAAAAAAGGATGTAGGCGAAAGGTGGGTAACTATAGGCCAGTTAGCTTAACGTCTGTCATCGGGAAAATGCTTGAAACTATCATTAAGGAAGAAATGGCGAGACATCCGGATAGAAGTGGTTCCATCAGGCAGACACAGCGTGGATTCAGGAAGGGCCGATCCTGTTTGACAAACTTACTGGAGTTCTTTTGAGGATATAATGGGCGCAGTGGATAGAGGGGAACAGGTCGATGTTGTATACTTGGATTTCCAGAAGGCCTTCGATAAGGTGCTGCATGAAAGACTTGCCCATAAGATAAAGATGCATGGAGCTTTGGGTAATGTACAAGCACGGAGAGAGGATTGGTTGACCAGTAGAAGGCAGGGAGTATAGAATATACAGAAAATAGAGGCCGTACTTTTTTATTCATAACCTGCTCTGTGCTTAAGATGGCCGCTGGGCCTCCTTCTTCAGCTCAAGCGCGGGAAACTCTTAGTGCGGGAAACATATAGGTCATTAAAGAAGTAGTTAGCCCATTCCTGGGGAGACACTTTTGATTTATTGTAGCTCATTAAACCATGGTTAGCACATTCCTAGGAAGACACTGTTGATCTATTGTGTTGCTGAGGGTCGTTAGGGTTAGTGCAACTAATGATTTTGTAGCAGTTCTGAAGCTGATAGTTTTTTTTTAACTGATAAGCCAGATGCCAGCAAGTCTCAGAAGTCATAGGTTATAGGGGCACATCGTAATGTTTTATAACTGTTAGCCTTGTAGCGAGTAAGTCTAGTATTGTTTTATAACTGATAATTCTGTAGCCTAGTACCAGGACTCCCAATGCCCATAAGTAACTGGGGCTCCCTGCGTTTGAGACAGGAGACAACTGTGGCGAAAGGCAAATGGTTGTGAGCCAGGAGACGACTGTGAAAGGAGGCAAATGGTAAAAGATGAAACTGAAGATAAGAGAGAACATGATGGATTGTAACAACAGAATTGAGCTGAGAAAAAGGTATGAAAAAGGCCCTCGAGCTTTGCTCGGGGGCAGTCAGAGAGGGCAGTAGTCAGAGGGTGACTAGTAACTGACTGTCTGACTGTCACAAGTTTTCTTTGCAAATAAAAGTTTAACTTCTTGAGTAATCTTCTGCTTCTCCTAGTCATCTATCTATTGCGGGTAACCACGGCAAGAGTTGGGACAAATGTGTGTTTCTCTGGTTGGCAATCAGTGGCGAGCGGGGTGCCGCAGGGGTCGGTGCTGGGCCCACAAGTGGCCACAATACATATTAACGATTTGGAAGAGGGGGCCAAGTGTATCTCAGTTTGCTGATGACACTAAATTGAGTGGAAAATCAAACTGCGCAGGGGATGCGGAGAGTCTGCGGAGAGATATGGATAGGTTAAGTGAGTGGGCAAGGGTCTGGCAGACAGAGTACAACGTTGGTAAATGTGAGGTCATCCACTTTGGAAGGAAAAATAGAAGATCAGATTAATATTTAAATGGTGACAGATTGCAGCAGGCTGTTGTGCAGAGGGACTCGGGAGAGCTTGTGCATGAATCGCAGAAGGTTGGTTTGCAGGTGCAACAGTTTATCGAGAAGGCACATGGAAGGTTGGCCTTCATTGCTGGAGGGATTGAATTTAAGAGCAGGGAGGTCACGCTGCAACTGTACAGGGTCCTGGCGAGGCCGCACCTGGAGTACGGCGTGCGGATCTGGTCCCCTTACCTGAGGAAGGATGTACCGGCTTTGGAGGCGGCGCAGAGGAGGTTCACCGGGTTGCTTCAGGAGATGAGGGGGGTCAGCCTATGAGGAGAGATTGAGTCGTCTGGGACTATACTCGCTGGAATTCAGAAGAATGAGAGGGGATCTTATGGAAACATAAAATTATGAAAGGGATAGACGAGAGAGAAGAGGCAGGAAGGTTGTTTCCACTGGTGGGTGAGACTAGAACTGGGGGACGTAACCTCAAGATTCAGGGGAGTAGATTTAGGACGGAGATGAGGAGAAATGCTTTTCCCAGAGACGAGTGACTCTGTGGGATTCTCTGCCTGGGGAAGCAGTAGAGGCTCCCTCATTAAATATATTTAAGACACAGTTGGATAGATTTTTGCCTCGTAGGGGAATTCAAGGCTCTGGGGAGAAGGCAGGTCAGTGGAGCTGAGTCCACGGCCAGATCAGCCGTGATCTAACTGAATGGCGGAGCAGGCTCGACGGGCCGGATGGCCTCCTCCTGCTCCTGTTTCTTGTGCTGTGTTACTCTCCGACTCTGTGACCAAGATAGGAGACGCAGCGAAGGTTCACCAGACTGATTCCTGGGCCAGTGGGATTGTCGGACGAGGAAAGTTCGGATGGACTCGTCCTGGATTGACGGGAGCTCGGAGTAACAGGGGCTGACGGACAGACTGGATGTTGGGAGAATGTTCTCCCCACCGGCTGGGGATCTGCAACAAGAGGCTCACGGTCTCAGTGTGTGGAGGAAGATGTTTGGGATTGAGACGAGGAGAAATTCCTTCACCCAGAGGGCTGTGAATCTGGAATTCCCTCCCCCAGAGGGTGCAGAGGCCACGTCACTGAACATATTTGAGGAGGTCAGTAGATTTCTAGACACAAAAGGAATCAGTGGGTACGAGAGAGGACGGGATTTTGGGATTGAGATAGACCAGCCGTGACCATGTGGGAGGATACCCGGGTTCTCAGGGACAGACGGCCGCTCCCTATTTTTGTGTTTCCAAGAGCCATTCCCCCAGCCACGTTGGGGAATCCTGGATGACAAGGGGACTCGTGCGTTTCGAGAAGCATTTTACAGTTTTAGGCAACTGAAATCGGGAGAGTCAGGTGAGCTACCAGGCGACTGGAGGTGACAAATGGTCTCCTTTTCTTCAGGGAGAGAAGCAGGAATAGGCCGGGGAACTACAGGCCGGTGAGGCTGACGTCAAGTGGTGGGGAAAGGATGTGAAAGTACTCGAAGCTTCACGATTTATCTACACTTGGATTGATCAGGGAGAGTCGGCAAGGGTTTGTTCGTGGGGAAATCCTGTCCCACTAGTCAGATTGAATGTTTTGAAGGGGTAACGAAGCATATTGAGGAGGGCAGTGTGATAGGTGTTGTCCGTCAGGCCTTTGACAAGGTCCCACGTGGCCGGCTGGCCCAGAAGATCAGAGGCAACGGGATCCAGGGCAAGCTGGCGAACTGTTGACTTTGTCAGAGGGTGGTGTGGGGGGTGGTTTTTGCATTCGAAGTGTCCAGCGGTGTACCACAAAAGGCAGCTCTGATGCTGGAGACACACACACACACACACACACTCAATGTTGGCGTAAATGTTGGGACACAATCAGTGTGAAGACGCGGTGACAACTGATGGGGTTACAGACAGCGAGGAGAGTTGTCTCAGGCTCAGCATGAGGCAGATTCGCTGGAACGTGGTGAGGGTCAAAACCAGAAGGAACGCAATGGTCACAAGGGCAAGGTGATGGATTTTGGGGGGGTAAACAAGGGTAGGACATACACAGTAGATAGTGGGGTCTCTGGAATGTTGATGAATGGAAGGACCTTTGGCTACAAATCGATGGATCCCCAAAAGTAGCAGCACAGTTGAAGAGGGAGGTGAAAGAGGCTTCACCGGCCAGGGCAGAGAGAGCAAGAGGTGGGACGGCGGGTTACACCTCCACGGAACGTTGGCTCGGCCACTCTTGGAGTCCTGCGCGCGGTTCTGGTCACCGCACTGTGGGAAGGAGGCGCCGGCGCTGGAGAGAGGTGACAGGAGACTAACCAGGACGTTACCTGGGACGGAGAACTTCCGCGATGAGGAGAGGCCGGACAGGCCGGCCTCGTTTTCCCTGGAGTGAAGGAGGCTGAGGGGCGACCCAATAGAAGTAGACGGGGTGGGGGGTGGGGGGCAGAAAGGGAGGACGGTGGGGGATTTCTGAGACAGCGGACCAGAGGTTGGAGGTGAGGGGGAGGAGGTTGAGAGGGGATCGGAGGAGGGATTGTTTCACACAGAGGTGTTGCAGTCGGGAACGCGCTGAGGTGTGGGGACAGAACTCCCGCAACACGCAGACAAATGAGAAGATTACTCTCCCAACAGCAGCTACGACCGGCCGACCTGCCTTCCAGCAGCATTGGTTCAGGGATAAATCTTGGCGCCAGGGCACGAGGGAGAATTCCACCCCCCCCGACCTGCCGCACATCCACCTGACAGGGCCTCGGTTTAACGGTGCAAACACATTTCATTTCTGTGCGTGGGAAGTAGAAGCAAGAGGCCGCATTTATTTCCGAACCTTGGTCAGAGAACATCGAACATGGCAGCACAGTACAGGCCCTTCGGCCCACGATGTTGTGCCGACATTTCATCCTGCTTAACCCTCCCTCCCACAGAGCGCCCCCCCCCCATTTCTCTCTCATTCATGTGTCTATCTAAGAGTCTCATAAATGTCCCTAATGTACCTGCCCCCACCACCTCTGCCGGCAGTGCGTTCCACGCACCCACCACTCTCTGTGTAAAAAAACTTACCCCTGACATCCCCCTTATACCTTCCTCCAAGCACCTTAAAATTATGTCCCCTCATGTGAGCCATTTTCGCCCTGGGAAAAAGTCACAGCAACCACGTCACCGTAGTGGCTATGAAGTGGTACCTCTTTATTTCTATTTGTGAGATTACTGTCCCTCAGATTCAGATAGAACCTCCTGTCTGTGCTCTGATTCTGTGTGTGTGTGTGTGTGTGTGTGTGTGTGTGTGTGTGTGTGTGTGTGTGTGTGTGTGTGTGTGTGTGTGTGTGTGTGTGTGTGTGTGTGTGTGTGGTGTGCGCCTGTGTGTCCATCTGAGCATGGTGTGTGAATTGGATTTATTGATCGGGCAGATTCAGTTGCTGTGTGTGTGAGAACAAACTGCACCAGTCAGAGTGTGAGCAAATGTGTCACAGTCTGCGTTATTGTAAGGCCTGTGTGTGTTCGCATGTGTGTGTGTTTGAGAGTGAGAGCCTCTGAGTCATTTCCGTCATGGTCCACACACACACACACACACACACACACACACACACACACACACACACGGGCTGATTGCCACATACAGCTTCCAACAGCCGAACCCGCACACACACGCCCGCGTGCACACACAGAGGTGCAAACATCTGCGCACACACAGTCCCAGAGCTCAGAAACAGGCCCTTTGGCCCACCACCACCATGCTGTCCACACAGGTCACACACACACAGAGGCCACACAGGGGCTGATGGCCACATAACGGCTCCCAACAGCCGGGCCCAAACACCCTCACACACAGACCCTCACACACACGCACCCACAGAGAGGTGCCAAAATTTGCCTGAAAACATTTGCACACACACACACACACACACACACACACACACACACACACACACACACACACACACACACACACACACACACACACACGCAGTGCCAGAGCTCAGACGCAGGCCCTTTGGCCCACCACGGCCATGCTGTCTGTGGTCCCTGTCAGCACCAGTTCTCCGTTCCCTGCGTTAGGTCTGCACCTTCTCCGCCTTGGCGACGCGAGGACGTGTCCGGATGCTCCTTAAATGTTGCGACAGTATCAGCCTCGCCCCCTCGTCAGGGAGCACTGTCCAAACTCTGACCACTCCCTGCAGGAAAAATTCCCCCTCAGACCCCCTCTAAACCCCCCGCCCCTTCCCGTCATCCTGAACCCTCTTGTCTCAGACACCCCCACTCTTGACCTCATCCACCCCCTCGTCATTTTATATCCCTCCTCCAGGTCACCCCTCAGCCTCCACACCCAGCCTGTCCAGCTCTCCCCGTAACCAAAGTCCTCCAATCCAGGCAACGTCCTGGTGAATCCCCTCAACACCCTCTCCAGCGCTCCCACAAACTTCCTTTAGGGAGCGTCCGGGACTGCACAGCTCCGGGTGTGGCCTCAGCAATGTTTTATCCAGCTGGTAGATGCCGCCCCAGCTGCTGTACTCACTGACACTGCCACCGAAGGCAAGCATCTTGTCTGCCTTCTTCAGCACCGTGTCCACCTGAGCTGCCGCTTTCAGGGAATGTGAACAGACCTCAAGATCCCTCTGTCCATCAACGTTCCCCGGGGCCCGAACATTTACTGTAAATGTCTCTCCCAGCTGACCGATGTCATGCTGCAGCCTTGCAAACCTTCCACACTCCCCACACCACCGCCGCCTCGTGTACGCAGAGCTGACAGGGTGATACACGGCACACTGCACGGGAGCTTGCAGGGAGACAAAGAGGGAGAGAGAAATGCCATCCGGGAGTTGACCGCACTCGTGTGCAGACACGGACACATCAACATGCCGAGACGCACACGTACGCACTGGTTAGCAAGAGCTGAAACTGTGGGACACGCGGGCAGAGACGTACACACGATCACACAGACTGTGTGTGTGTGACAGCATGTGTGCATGTATGGTTGTGTGGGTGTGTCTGTATTGTGTGTGTGTAACAGCGTGTGTGTGAGTCTGGCTGTGTGTCAGTGTGAGTATGTGGATGTGTGTGTTGAGTGAGCAATGGTGTCTGCGTGTTTGTAACAACTCCTTTCCGGACATGGAGGTGATGTGAAACACGGACATGATAAGAGGAGATAAACTCATGTTGTGTGAAACGATGGCAGACCGTGTGGAGGTCTCGCTGTCAGCTTCTCGGAGTCGATTCCTTCATGCTGGTGTGTGTTTGTGTCTGTGTGTTTGTCTCTGTGTGTCTTTGCATGCGTGCATTCGTGTATGTCTGTGTGTGTGTGTGTGTGGTCCTTATCAGCTTCACATAACAGGTATGAAAATTGGACATGAAGTCTGAAGGACATTCTAGAACGGAGATGCTCTGCTGTTACCAAGAACTGTTAGACCGCAGGCAGCGGGTGACGGAGATTGTGATGAGATCTCTCACTCCCTGGGCTCTGGGCTGAGCTGATGCCTCACATCACTAACAACACTCAGAGCATCACACATCAGTGTCTTGGCTGAAAGATCAGAAACACTTCTAATGAAACAATCTCCCCTTCTCCCTCTTTATACAGAGGGTTTCTTTTGTTTCAAAAATCAACTTTATTCACAATAAAACATTTATACAAAAAGGAAACACGGTGCAAAAACTTAACACGTTCGTAGTCTCACGTGGTCAATACATTCAGGAGTGTTAATCAACTTTTAAACCGCAGCACCATTGCCAGTGATGTGGCCCCCTGGGGCTGTGCAGCCTTTCGATGTTTGAGGGGCTTCCCCACCTGACTCAGCCCCTCTGTGTGCGGTAGCAGGAGCCCAGAGTGAGGTCCTTCCCCACGGACCCTTTCTGTGGGCGCGCCCCTCAGCACGGACTCCTGCAGCCGGGACTGTTCCAGTCGGCAGCATTCCCTCACGGACATCTGGCTGTGCTGGGAGAACGACGAGCCTCGGGCAGACCAGAGTCCGTCCTTCGCCGAGTCGATGACCTTCAGCGGCACCTGATGCCTGTCTCGGTGTGTGTTCCCGGGAACAGCCCGGAGATCAGGGAGTCCTGTGTCACGCAGGGTGAACCGGGACACACATCTGTCTCCAAACCCTCTTAGCAAATCCACAGTCTGCAGAGAGGTGGGTGACCGTCTCCTCCCCACTGCAGCCGTCCTCCTTTTAGAAACATAGAAAACCGACAGCACAGTTCAGGCCCTTCGGCCCACAAAGCTGTGCTGAACATGTCGCTACCCTAGAAATTACTCGGCTTACCCATAGCCCTCTATTTTTCTAAGCTCCATGTACCTATCTAACAGTCTCTTAAAAGACCCTATCGTACCCGCCTCCACCACCGGCAGCCCATTCCACGGAATTCTGAGTCAAAAAAACTTACCCCTGACATCTCCTCTGTACCTACTCCACTGCACCTTAAACCTGTGTCCTCTTGTGGCCACCATTTCAGCCCTGGGGAAAAGCCTCTGACTATCCACACGATCAATGCCTCTCATTATCCTATACACATCTATCAGGTCCCCCCTCATCCTCCGTCTCTCCAAGGAGAAAAGGTCGAGTTCCCTCAACCTGCTTTCATAAGGCATGCTCCCCAATCCAGGCAGCGTTCTTGTAAATCTCCTCTCTATGGCTTCCACATCCTTCCTGTAGTGAGGCGACCAGAACTGAGCACAATACTCCAAGTGGGGTCTGACCAGGGATCTATATAGCTGCAACGTTACCTCTCGGCTCCTAAATTCAATTCCCCGATTGATGAAGGACAATACACCATGTGCCTTCTTAACCACAGAGTCAACCTGCGCAGCCGCTTTGAGCGTCCTATGGACTCGGACCCCAAGATCCCTCTGATCCTCCACAGTGCCAAGAGTCCTACCATTAATACTATATTCCGCCAACATATTTGACCTACCAAAATGAACCACTTCACACTTATCTGGGTTGAACTGCATCTGCCACTTCTCAGCCCAGCTCTGCATCCTATCTACGTCCCTCTGTAACCTCTGACAGCCCTCCACACTGTCCACAACACCCCCAACCTTCGTGTCATCCGCAAACTTACTAACCCACCCCTCCTCTTCCTCATCCAGGTCGTTTATAAAAATCACAAAGAGTAAGGGTCCCAGTACAGATCCCTGAGGTACACCACTGGTCACCGACCTCCATGCAGAATATGACCCGTCAAGAACCACTCTTTGCCTTCTGTGGGCCAGCCAGTTCTGGATCCACACTGCAATGTCCCCCTTGGATCCCATGCCTCCTTACTTTCTCAATAAGCCTTGCATGGGGTACCTTATCAAACACCTTGCTGAAATCCATATACACTACACCTACTGCTCTCCCTTCATCGATGTGTTTAGTCACATCCTCAAAAAGTTCAATCAGGTTCGTAAGGCAGGACCTGCCCTTGACAAAGCCATGCTGACTATTCCTAATCATAGTACACCTCTCCAAATGTTCATAAATCCTGCCTCTCAGGATCTTCTCCATCAGCTTACCAGCCACTGAGGTAAGACTCACCGGTCTATAATTTCCTGGGCTATCCCTACTCCCTTTCTTGAATAAGGGAACGACATCCGCAACCCGCCAACCTTCCGGAACCTCTCCCGTCTCCATCGACGACGCAAAGATCATCGTCAGAGGCTCCGCAATCTCCTCCCTCGCCTCCCATAGCAGCCTGGGGTACATCTCATCCGGTCCCGGCAACATCCAACTTGATGCTTTCCAAAAGTTTCAGCACCTCCTCTTTCCTAATATCTACATGCTCAAGCTTTCCAGCCTGCCGCAAGTCCCCACTACAATCCCCCAGATCTTTTTCCGTGGTGAATACTGACGTGAAGTATTCATTAAGTACCTCCGCTATTTCTCCGGATCCATACACACTTTCCCACTGCTGCAATTGATAGGCCCCATCCTTTCGCATCTCATCCTCTTACTCTGCACATACTTGTAGAACGCCTTGGGGTTTTCCTTAATCCTGCCCGCCAAGGCCTTCTCATGCCCCCTTCTGGCTCTCCTAATTTCCTCTTAAGCTCCTTCATGTTAGCCTTATACTCTTCCAGATCTCTAACATTACCTAGCTCTCTGTACCTTTTGTAAGCTTTTCTTTTCCTTTTGATTAGATTTATTATAGCCTTTGTACACCACGGTTCCTGTATCCTCTTGTGACTCCCCTGTCTCATTGGAACATGCCTATGCAGAGCTCCACATGAATATTTGCCACATTTCTTCCGTACTTTTCCCTGAGGACATCTGTTCCCAATTTAATCTTCCAATTTCCTGCCTGAGAGCCTCATAATTCCCTTTATTCCAAGTAAACGCCTTTCTAGCCTGTCTGTTCCTATCTCTCTCCAGTGCTAATGTAAAGGAGATAGAATTATGATCACTATCACCAAAATGTTCACCCACTGAGAGATCTGACACCTGACCAGGTTCGTGTCCCAATACCAAATCAAGCACAGCCTCTCCTCTTGTAGGCCTATCTACATATTGTGTCAAGAACCCTTCCTGAACACACCTAACAAACTCCACCTCATCTAAACCCCTCACTGTCTGGAGATGCCAATTGATGTTTGGGAAATTAAAATCCCCCATCACAACAACTCTGTTATTCTCACACCTTTCCAGGATCTACTTTCCTATCTGCTCCTCAATATCCCTGTTACTATATTGGGCGGCCTATAAAAAACACCCAGCACAGTTATCGACCCCTTCCTGTTCCTAACCTCCACCCACAGAGACTCCGTAGACAGTCCCTCCACGACGTCCACCTTTTCTGCAGCCGTGACACTATCTCCGATCAACAGTGCCACTCCCCCACCTCTCTCACCTCCCTCCCTGTCCTTCCTGAAACATCTAAAACCCGGCACTTGAAGCAACCATTCCAGTCCCTGAGCCACCCAAGGTCTCCGTAATGGCCATCACATCGTAGCTCCAAGTATTTATTCAAGCTCTAAGCTCATCCGCCCTGTAAACAATACTCCTTGCGTTAAAATAGACACATCTCAAACCGGTCTGAGCCCGTCCCTTCCCTATCACCTGCCTGTCCTCCCTCTCGTACCTACTACAAGCTTTCTCTATTTGAGAGCCAAACACCTCTTCCCCAGTCTCTCCAGTTCGGATCCCACCCCCCAACAAATCTAGTTTAAACTCTCCCCAGTAGCCTTAGCAAACCTCCCCGCCAGGATATTGGTTCCCCCGGGATTCAAGTGCAACCCGTCCTCTTTGTACAGGTCATACCTGCCCCAAAAGAGGCCCCAGTGATCCAGAAATCTGAATCCCTGCTCCTTACTCCAATCTCTCAACCTCCTCCTCATTCTGTTCCTATACCCACTGTCGCTTAGCACAGGCAGTAACCTGGCAATTACTACCTTTGAGGTCCTACTTCTCAACTTCCTTCCTAATTCTCCATAGTCTCTTTTCAGGATCTCATTCCTTTCCCTACCAATGTCGTTGGTACCAATATGTACCACGACCTCTGGCTGTTCTCCCTCCCCTTCAGGATATCTTGGACGCGATCTGAAACGTCCCGGACCCTGGCACCTGAGAGGCAAACTACCTTCCGAGTTTCTCTCCTGTGTCCACAGAATCGCTTGTCTGCCCACCTAACTATAGAGTCCCCTATCACTAGTGCCCGCCTCTCTCCTTCCCTACCCTTCCGAGCCATGGGGCCGGACTCTGTGCCAGACACACTGCCACTGTTGCTTCCCCCAGGTAGGCTGCCTCCCCCAACAGCACTCAAGCAGGAGTACATTGTCAAGAGGTACAGCCACAGGGGTTCTCTCTAGTACCTGACTCTTCCCCTTCCCCCTCCTGACTGTGACCCACTTGCCTGACTCCCGTGGCCCCAGTGTGACCACCTGTCTATAGCTCCTCTCTATCACCTCCTCACTCTCCCTGAGCAGACGCAGGTCATCGAGCTGCGTCTCCAGTTCCCTAACACGGTCCCTCAGGAGCTGCAGCTCGACACACCGGTTGCAGACGTAGCCCTCCCGGAGGCAGGGAGACTCCTGGAACTCCCACCTCTGACACCCGAGTACAGGAAACCGCACTCATACCCCTTCCTTTCCTCAAGTCACCTACCTTTCCTCGCTCCTTTACGCCGAAGCCCCTTGAGCCAAAGTCCTAAACACTCTGCTCCCTCTCACTCCGCTGCCCGCTCCGACGCTGCCCGCTGGATATGGCGGTTTGCTTTTCAAACTGCCCGCGCTTCACCTGCTGACGTCACGCACCTGCGCAGTCCAGTTCCCCACTATTCCCGATGAGAACTTATATAAAACACATAAAAAGAACCTTATAAAACAAAACAAAATAATAATAAAACCTTATAATATAATGAAAAGAGAACTTCACGGGGTGAAACTCTTGTTAAAGACGGGACCTCTCCCCTTCAGGGAGACTCTTCCAATGACAAACCACTTTTAATGTGCTGGGCTTTGTGCACAGGTTTCTATTTGATGAAGATATCCCCATACAGATGAGGACTTCTCAGTCACACTCAGGGAGATGTCTGTCCACTGATGTGTATCTCACATGTGGACACTGTACACTTGCTCACAGAGACACACGCTCACCACGTCCGCTTGGCCAATAATTACTAAATCATTGCTGAGTCTCAGACCCCATTAAGAGGGAATATCCATACACTGACCGGTGTCCCTCAGTCCCTCTCCCTCAGAGGGAGATTGGTACACTGACCGGTGTCCCTCAGTCCCTCACCCTCAGGGGGAGATCTGTACACTGACCGGTGTCCCTCAGTCCCCCTCCCTCAGGGGGAATCTGTACACTGACCGGTGTCCCTCAGTCCCTCTCCCTCAAGGGGAGATCTGTACACTGACTGGAGTCCCTCAGACCCTCTCCCTCAGAGGGAGATCTGTACACTGACCGGTGTCCCTCAGTCCCCCTCCCTCAGGGGGAGATCTGTACACTGACCGGTGTCTCTCAGCCCCTCTCTCAGGATGTATTTGCACAGCTGCCTTTGTCTCTCTCACGCTCCCTTGCTGTTGGTGTTTTAATCGTGTTGTGCACTGACAATTTTGTGGCAGCGCTGTCTGTTTACTTGTCCTCACCTCACTTTTCACAGGCCGTGTCTTCACACCAAGGCTCCCCATCAGATGCGTATTCTCACCAGCAGTCTCACACCCTGCTGTGGAGACCGTTCTCAGTTTGTCAGGATGTCGGTGAACTTGTTGTCTGCCCCTCTGTGTGACTGACATTGACTCGGGGCCCCAAGGACAGCTGGGCTTGGAGACCCTGTCCTGGGTGGGGAAGCTCCAGCCTACCCTGGTGGGCCTCGGCCCACTGTTGCAGACAAGGTGCGGCCCACAGCCTTTGCAACAGGATGTCGGCACTGTTTACACTCAGCGGCCCGTGATGCGATCAGCCAGCTTCTCTCTGCTGCCCTTCTTGAATAAATGCACAACATTTGCTCCCCTCCAGCCATCCGACCCCTAACTCCAGGCCAGTGAAGATGAAAGAATCTCTGTTGGGGCCTCGAGCAATCTCCTCCCTTGCCCCTCACGCCAACCTGGGCGACATCTCATCAGGCCCCGGGGATTTATCCACGGGGATGGTACTGGAGGATTGGAGGGTGTCAAATGTTGTCCCCTTATTCAAAAAAGGTAGTAGGGATAGTCCAGGGAATTACAGACCAGTGAGCCTTACGTCTGTGGTTGGTAAGCTGTTAGAAAGGATTCTAAGAGATACGATCTATGATCATTTAGAGAATCATGGCCTGATTAGGGACAGCCAGCATGGCTTTCTGAAGGGAAGATCTTGCCTCACAAGCCTGATAGGGTTCTTTGAGGAGGTGACCAGGAAGATCGATGAGGGTAGTGCAGTGGATGTGGTCTACATGGATTTTAGTAAGGCGTTTGACAAGGTTCCACATGGTAGGCCTCTTCAGAAGGTCAGAGGCCAAAGGATCCAGGGAGGCTTGGCCGTGTGGATTCAGAACTGGCTTGCCTGTAGAAAGCAGAGGGTTGTGGTGGAGGGATTGCATTCAGATTGGAGGGCTGTGACTAGCGGTGTCCCACAAGGGTCAGTTCTGGGACCTCTAGTTTTCGTGATTTTTATTAATGATTTGGATGACGAGGTAGAAGGGTGGGTTGGCAAGTCTGCAGACGACACAAAGGTCGGTGGTGTCTGTGCATGGACGAACTCCAAGGCAGAGTACAAGGTTAATGGCAGGATTCTGGGCACTGTAGAGGAGCAGAGGGATCTGGGGGTCCATATCCGCAGATCTCTGAAAGTTGCCTCACGGGTGGATAGGGTAGTTAAGAAAACTTATGGGGTGTTAGCTTTCATAAGTCGAGGGATCGAGTTTAAGAGCCACAAGGTAATGATGCAGCTTTACAAAACTCTGGTTAGACCACACTTGGAGTACTGTGTCCGGTTCTGGTCGCCTCATTATAGGAAGGATGTGGAGGTGTTGGAAAGGGTGCAGAGGAGATTTAGCGGGATGCTGCCTGGTTTGGAGAGTATGGATTATGAGGAGAGACTAAGGGAGCTTGGGCTTCACTCTTTGGAGAGGAGGAGGATGAGAGGAGACATGATAGAGGTGTACAAAATATTAAGAGGAATAGATAGAGTGGACAGCCAGCGCCTCTTTCCCAGGACACCGATGCTCAATACAAGAAGGCACGGCTTTAAAGTAATGGGTGGGAAGTTCAAGGGAGATATCAGAGGGAGGTATTTTACCCAGTGAGTGGTTGGGGCGTGCAATGCGCTGCCTGGTGTGGTGGTGGAGGCAGGTACACTGGTCAAGTTCAAGAGATTGTTAGATAAGCAAATAGAGGAATTTAAAATAGAGGGATTTGTGGGAGGAAGGGGTTAGATAGTCTTAGGTGAGGTTTAAAGGTTGGCACAACATTGTGGGCTGAAGGGCCTGTATTGTGCTGCACTGTTCTATGGTTTACACCCAGTGAAGCATCAAATATCTCCTCCTTTTCCTTGGAAATTTGTTCTCGAACTCCACTGACAGCTGCTGAATTCTCCAACTACATTCTCCCTCATTGGAGGTGACTGTCAAGAGGGCCATTAACTTCAGGGCAGTAATTGGACCGGTACCCATGGTGTCGTGGTGGTCTCTGCCGACAAGGTAAATTGGTAAATTGGTTTAGAACATAGAACATGGAACAGTACGGCACAGTACGGGCCCTCACACTCACCACGTCTGCTTGGCCAATAATTACAACATTGTTGCTAAGTCTCAGACCCCTTTAAGGGGGAGATTTGTACACTGACCAGTGTCCCTCAGTCCCTCTCCCTCAGGGGGAGATCTGTACACTGACCAGTGACCCTCAGCCCCTCTCCCTCAGGGGGAGATCTGTACACTGACCAGTGACCCTCAGCCCCTCTCTCAGGATGGATTTGCACAGCTGCCTTTGCCTCTCTCACACTGCCTTGCTGTTGGTGTTTTAATCGTGTTGTGCACTGACAGTTTTGTGGCAGTGCTGTCTGTTTACTTGTCCTCACCTCACTTTTCACAGGCCGTGTCTTCACACCAAGGCTCCCCATCAGATGCGTATTCTCACCAGCAAACTCACACCCTGCTGTGGAGACCGTTCTCGGTTTGTCCGGATGTCGGTGAACTTGTTGTCTGCCCCTCTGTGTGACTGACATTGACTCGGGTCCCAAGGACAGCTGCACTTGGAGAACCTGTCCTGGGTGGGGAAGCTCCAGCCTACCCTGGTGGGCCTCAGCCTACCGTTGCAGACAAAGTGTGGCCCACAGCCTTTTCAACAGTTTACACTCAGCAGCCCGTGATGTGATCACCCGGCTTCTCTCTGCTGCCCTTCTTGAATAAACCCACCACATTTGCTCTCCTCCAGCCATCCGACCCCTCACTCCAGGCCAGTGAAGATGAAAGAATCTCTGTCGGGGCCTGAGAAATCTCCTCCCTTGCCTCTCACGCCAACCTGGGCGACATCTCGTCAGGCCCTGGGGATTTATCCGCCTTTACGCCCACTGAAGCATCTAATATCTCCTCCTTTTCCTTGGAAATTTGTTCTCGAACTCCACTGACAGCTGCTGAATTCTCCAACTACACTCTCCCTCATTGGAGGTCACTGTCAAGAGGGCCATTAACTTCAGGACAGCAATCGGACCGGTACCCATGGTGTCGTGGTGGTCTCTGCCGACAAGGTAAATTGGTTTAGAACATAGAACATGGAACAGTACGGCACAGTATGGGCCCTTCGGCCCATGATGTTGTACCGACCTATGGAAACCTACTCTCGGAACAATCTCACCCTCCCCTCCTACACAGCCCCTAACCCTCCATTTTGCTTATATCCATGTGCCTCTCTTAAATGTCTCTGCTGTATCAGCATCGACCACCACCCCCGGCGGTGCGTTCCAGACACCCACCACCTTCTGTGTTAAAAACCTACCTCTGACATCTCCCCTAAACTTTCCTCCCCTCACCTTATACGGATGTCCTCTGGTATTGGCCATTGCCGCCCTGGGGAAAAGGTGCTGGCTGTCCACTTTATCTATGCCCCTCATAATATTATACACCTCTATCGAGTCGCCTCTCATCCTCTGTCGCTCCAATGAGAAAAGCCCCAGCTCGCTCAACCTTTCCTCGTAAGACATGCTCTCCAATCCAGGCAGCATCCTGGTAAACTTCCTCTGCATCCTCTCCAAAGTCTCCTATAGTGAGGCGACCAGAACTGAACACGATACTCCATGTGTGGTCTAACCAGGGTTGTACAGAGCTGCAACATTGCTCTGCGGCTCTGAACTCAATCCCCTGACTAATGAAGGCCAGCACACTCTACCCCTTCTTAACCACCCTGTCAACTTGTGTGGCAACTTTGAGGGATTTATGGACTCTGAATCCAAGATCTCTCTGTTCCTCCACAATGCTAAGAATGCCGCCGTTAACCTTGTACTCTGCCTTCAAGTTCAATCCTCCAAAGTGTATCACTTCCCAGTTTTCCGGGTTGAACTCCATCTGCCACTTCTCTGCCCAACTCTGCATCCTGTCTCTATCCCGTTGTAACCTACGGCATCCTTCGACATAATACACAGCCCCTCCAACCTTCGTGTCATCTGCAGACTTACTAACCCACACGTCCACTTCCTCATCCAAGTCATTTATAAAAAATCACCAGGAATAGATCCCTGCGGGACACCACTGGTCACCGACCTGCAGGCAGAATACGCTCCGTCTCCTTCTGTGGCCATCAATTCTGAATCCACGCAGCCAGGCCTCCATGGATCCCATGCCTCATGACTCTCTGGATGAGCCCATGGTGGGGAACCTTGTCAAACACCTTACTAAAGTCCATATACACCACATCCACTGCTCTACCTTTGTTTTGTCACCTCCTCGAAAAGGGGCACGACCTGCCCCTCACAAAGCCATGCTGACGTCCCAAATAAGACCTTGCTTCTTCAAATGCTCGTAAATCCTGTCCCTTAGAATCCTCTCCAATAGTTTGCCCACCACTGACGTAAGATTCACTGGTCTATCATTCCCAGGTTATCCCTGTTACCTTCACTGAACAACGGAACAACGTTTGCCATCCTCCAATCCTCTGGGACCACTCCTGTGGCCGGGGAGGACGCAAAGATCATTGTCAACGCCCCAGCAATCTCTTCCCTCACCTCCCGTAGCAACCTGGGGTATATCCCGTCCGACCCCGGGGACTTATCTATCCTAATGTTTTTCAGAAGCCCCAACGCTGCCTCTTTCTTAACCTTGACATGCTCCAGCACATTGGCCTGTTCTGCACTGACCTCACATTCGTCTAAGTCCCTCTCCCCGGTGAACACTGAAGCAAAGTATTCACTAAGGACCTCCTCCATCCCCAGGCCCTTCATCCCTGACCCTAGTCGCCAAGTCCCCGGGGTCAGACGGGATATACCCCAGCTTGCTACGTGAGGGAAGAGATTGCTGGGGCGTTGACAATGATCTCTGCGTCCTCCCCGGCCACATACGTGTAGAACGCCTTGGGGTTTTCTCAATGCCACTCACCAAGGCCTGCTCATGTCCCCTCCGACTCTCCTAAGTCCCTTTTAAGCTCCTTCCCGGCCAACTGTCAAGAGCCCTGCCTGATGTTTGCTTCCTGAACGTCAAGTACACTTCCTTTTTCCCCTCGACTGAATGTTCCACCTCTCGTGTCAACCATGGTCCCTGCACCTTACCGTCCTTTCCCTGTCTAAGTGGGACAAACCTATCCAGAGCGCCATGGAAGTGGTCCCCGAACAATCTCCACGTCTCTGCTGGGCATTTCCCTGAGAACATGTTGCCAATTTACCTTCCCAAGTTCCTGCCTAATACCATCGTTCCCCTCCCCCAATTAAAAACGTTCCCATATCGTCTGCTCCTATCCCCGTCCATGGCTGGGCTAAAGGTCAGGGAGTTGTGGCCACCATCTCCGAAATGCTCGCCCACCGAGAGGTCTGTCACCTGACCAGGTTCCTTGCCAAAAGGTACCGGATCCAGCATGGCCTCTCCTCCAGTCGGCCTGTCCACATGCTGTGTCAGAAATCCTTCCTGGACACACCGAAAAAATTCTGCCCCACCTAAACCTTGAGTACCAAGGAGGTGCCAATCAATATTAGGGAAGTTGAAGTCACCCGTGACAACAACCCTGTTATTTTTGCACCTTTCCAAAACCTGCCTACTTCTCTGCTCTTCAGTGTCCCGCGGGCTGTTGGCAGGTCTGTAGAATACTCCCAAAAAAGTAGTTGCTCCCCTCCTGTTTCTGACTTTCACCCACACTGGCTCAGTAGGTGACCCTTCAGCCCCTCTCTCAGGAGGTATTTGCACAGCTGCCTTTGTCTCTCTCACACTGCCTTGCTGTTGGTGTTTTAATCGTGTTGTGCACTGACAGTTTTGTGGCTGCACTGTCTGTTTACTTGTCCTCACCTCACTTTTCACAGGCCGTGTCTTCACACCAAGGCTCCCCATCAGATGCGTATTCTCACCAGCAAGCTCGCGCCCTGCTGTGGAGACCGTTCTCGGTTTGTCCGGATGTCCGTGAATTTATTGTCTGCCCCTCTGTGTGACTGACATTGACTCGGGTCCCAAGGACAGCTGGGCTTGGAGAACCTGTCCCGGGTGGGGAAGCTCCAGCCTACCCTGGTGGGCCTCAGCCAACTGTTGCAGACAAGGTGCAGCCCACATCCTTTTCAACAGGATGTCGGCACTGTTTACACTCAGCGGCCCTTGATCTGATCACCCGGCTTCTCTCTGCTGCCCTTCTTGGATAAACGCACCACATTTGCTCCCCTCCAGCCATCCGACCCCTCACTCCAGGCCAGTGAAGATGAAAGAATCTCTGTCGGGGTCCCTTAAATCTCCTCCCTTGCCTCTCACGCCAACCTGGGCGACACCTTGTCAGGCCCTGGGGATTTAGCCACCTTTAAACCCACCGAGACATCTAATATCTCCTCCTTTTCCTTGGAAATTTGTTCTGGAATTCCACTGACAGCTGCTGAATTCTCCAACTACACTGTCCTCTCCGTGGTGAATAGAGTTCACAAGTTTTCATTTCCCACCTCACCCACGCCCTCTGGCTGCACTCACACTTTTCCTACTCTTTCCCTGGACTCTGTCCTGCCCTTAATATATTTATTAAATCTTCTGGGATCCTCCTTGAACTTTCCCACCAGGCATATATTCGTCGGGTCATCGGGTTCTGCAGCACGTAGTCTGGCCCTTCAGCCCAACTCGCCTGTGCTGCCCAAGGTGTCTACCCTAGCTAATCCCATCTGCGTGCGTTTTCCACGAAGCTTTTTCTATCCTTGCACCTGTCCAAATGCCCTTTAAACGTTGTAAACGTGCCTGTCGATACCACCTCCTCCGGCACCTTGAAGAAATATACCCACCTCCGTCTGTGTGGGAAACCTCTCCTCAGATCCCCTTCCGATCTTTCCCCTCTCACCTTAAATATGCGTCCTCTGGGTTAAATCTCCGCTGCCATGGGAGAAAGACCGTGACCGTGACCGTGTCGTGAGTGAGGAAACAGATTTGATGGGTCTCAAAAGCAAGGGCTCTGAACGCAGCGGGGAATGTGGTAACGAGAATAACACACACACACACGCACGCAGTTTATAGCCAGTGTTGGAAAATCACACTGGCGATAAAATACACACACACACACACACACACACACACACACACACACACACACACACACACACACACACACACAAACACACACACACACACAATGAACTAGGTACGTACAATCAAGGAAAAACAATACGATACCATCACCCCTTGGCTCAGTGCAGTCATGGCTCTATGCTGCCGGGGCACTATCTAAACCGCTCTCTACTCTTTAACAGTTCACACCACCAACGATCTGTCCAGCGCCGTTCCACGGAACTCGGCCTGGAGTGAAGCAGGGTGGCCCCTCGAAGGTGTCAAAGAGGGGGTGCCGAGCACACGTCGCGCCCTTTATAGTGCTGGAGCTGTAATAGCATCGCGCTGACCGCTACACTACCGTGCCGCCATGCCGTGCCGTACCGTGCAGCAATCTCGGGACTGGGATCAATGTCCTAGGGGGATTGCTTGCTGGTGCTGTTGGGGAGGGTTTAAACTAATATTGCAGGGGGGTGGTAATCCATGCAGAGAGACCGAGGGAAGCAAAGCAGAGACCAGAGCAAAAGTTAGAAAACAGAAAAGTGAGAGTGGAGTACGGAAAAGTCAAACGCAAAAGACACAAAGGTTACCCGATTCTAAAAGGACACTTTATCTGAGTGCCCGTAGTATCCGGAACAAGGTCGGTGAACTTGTGGCACAAATCGGTACAAAGGGGTGTGATTTAGTGGCCATTACAGAAAGGTGGTTGCAGGGTGGAGGTGGTCGGGGATTAAAATCGGGGAGGATGGGCAGGAAGGTAAGGGAGGTGGGGTAGTGCTCTTAATTAAGGATGAGATCAGGGCGATCGTGAGGGACGATACAGGATCTGAGGAGCAGAATGTTGAGTCCTTCTGGGTAGAGATTAGGAGTAGAACATAGAACAGTACAGCACAATACAGGCCCTTCAGCCCACAATGTTGTGCTGACCTTTAAACTTTGCCTCAGACTATCTAACCCCTTCCTCCCACATATCCCTCTATTTTAAATCCCTCCATATGCCTATCTAACAATCTCTTGAACTTGACCAACGTACCTGCCTCCACCACCACCCCAGGCAGCGCATTCCACACCCCAACCACTCTCTGGGTAAGAAACCTCCCTCTGATATCTCCCTTGAACTTCCCACCCATTACTTTAAAGCCACACCCTCCTGTATTGAGCATTGGTGCCCTGTGAAAGAGGCGCTGGCTGTCCACTCTATTTCTCTCAATATTTTGTACACCTCTATCATGTCTCCCCTCATCCTCCTCCTCTCCAAAGAGTGAAGCCCTAAGTCTCTCCTCATAATGCATACTCTCCAAACCAGGCAGCATCCTGGTAAATCTCCTCTGCCCCCTTTCCAACGCTCCCACATCCTTCCTAGAATGAGGCGATCAGAACTGGACACAGTTCTGGTCCAACCAGAGTTTTGTAGAGCTGCATCATTACCTCGCGGCTCTTAACCTCAATCCCATGATTTATGAAAGCTAACATCCCATAAGCTTTCTTAACTACCCTATCCACCTGTGAGGCAACTTTCAGGGATCTGTGGATATGGACCCCCAGATCCCTCTGCTCCTCTACACTGCCCAGAATCCTGCCATTAACCTTGTACTCCGCCTTGGAGTTTGTCCTTCCAAAGTGCACCACCTCGCATTTCTCTGGACTGAACTCCAAATAGACCTCCAAGGAATAAAATCACTGGTGGAAGTTGTCTACAGGCCACAGAATAATAAAATTACAGTGATACAGGCAGTGAACCAAGAAATATCTGACGCATGGAGGAATGGAACTGCAGTTGTCACGGGGGGCTTTAACTTCCACATAGATCGGGCGAATCAAGTAGGTTGAGGCAGGCTTGAGGAGGGCTTCATCGAATGCATCCGTGACAGCTTCCTTGAACAGCACGTCGGTGAACCTACAAGGGAACATGCTACCTTAGATCTGGTCCTGTGCAATGAGACGGGTAAAACTAACGATCTTGTAGTTGGGGATCGAGTGATCACAGTCTGATTGAATTTCTCACACAAACGGAGGGTTCGATCTAAAACCTGTGTGTTATGCCTAAACAAGAGGGACTTGTGGTGAGACAGTTGAACAGTGGGAGACTTTCAAAGAGATTTTTCTCGGTACCCAACAACAGTATTTTCCAGTTACAAGCAAGGACAGGAAGGGTGGGGAGAGCCAGCCGCGGATAACTAAGCAATTAAAAGAAGGCATCAGGCTAAAAGCTCATACACACAAACTCGCCAAGAGCAGTGGGAAACTGGAAGATGGGGCAAACTTCAAAAAGCAACAAAGAACCACTGAGCAAGCAATGAGGAAAGGGACGATAGATTCTGAAAGTAAACTAGCACAAGATATAAAAACAGACAGTAAAAGATTTTATATTATATAAAGCGGAAAAGGGCGGCTAAAGTGAACGTAGGTCCCTTGGAAGATGAGAAAGGGGGATTTAATATTGGGTAATGTGGAAATGGCCGAGGCCTTGAACGACTATTCTGTGTCGGTCTTCACGGTGGAGGTCACGTCTGACATGCCAAAGAGAGATGTTATGGATGCGACGGGAGGTGAGGACCTCGATACAACCGCTGTCACTAAAGAGCTAGTGATGAGCAAACTACTGGGCCTAAAACTAGATGAGTCCCCTGGTCCTGACGGGATGCATCCCAGGGCACTGAAGGAAATGGCGGAGGTTATAGTGGAGGCGTCTGTGATAATTTACCAAAATTCTCTGGGCTCTGGGCAGGTCCCGGTGGACTGGAAGCCAGCGAATGTCACGCCACTGTTTAAAAAAAGATGTAGGCAAAAGGCGGGTAACTATAGGCCAGTTAGCTTAATGGGAAAATGCTTGAAACTATCATTCAGGAAGAAATGGCGAGACATCTGGATAGAAGTGGCTCCATCAGGCAGACACAGCGTGGATTCAGGAAGGGCCAATCCTGTTTGACAAACTTACTGGAGTTCTTTGAGGATATAATGGGTGCAGTGGATAAGAGGGGAACAGGTCGATGTTGTACACTTGGATTTCCAGAGGCCTTCAATAAGGTGCTGTATAAAAGACCTACCCATAAGATAAGGATACATGGAGCTCGGGGTAACGTTTAAGCATGGAGAGAGGATTGGTTGACCAGTAGAAGGCAGAGAGTTGGGATAAATGGGTGTTTCTCTGGTTGGCAATCAGTGGCGAGCGGGGTGCCGCAGGGGTCGGTGCTGGGCCCCCAACTGTTCACGATATACATTAACGATTTGGAAGGGGGGGCCGAGTGCTGATGACACTAAATTGAGTGGAAAAGCAAATTGCGCAGAGGATGCGGAGAGTCCGCAGAGAGATATAGATAGGTTAAGTGAGCGGGCAAGGGTCCGGCAGACGGAGAACAATGTTGGTAAATGTGAGGTCGTCCACTTTGGAAGGAAAAATAGAAGATCAGATTATTATTCAGATGGTGACAGATTGCAGCAGGCTGTGGTGCAGACGGACTTGGGAGAGCTTGTGCATGAATCGCAAAAGGTTGGTTTGCAGATGCAACAGGTTATCGAGAAGCCAAACGGAGCGCCGGCCTTCATTGCTGGAGGGATTGAATTTAAGAGCAGGGAGGTCACGCTGCAACTGTACTGGTGAGGCCGCACCTGGAGTACGGCGTGCGGTTCTGGTCTCCTTACTTGAGGAAAGATGTACCAGCTTTGGAGGCGGTGCAGAGGAGGTTCACCAGGTTGTTTCCAGAGATGAGGGGGGTCAGCCTATGAGGAGAGATTGAGTCGCCTGGGACTATACTCACTGGAATTCAGAAGAATGAGAGGGGATCTTATAGAAACATAAAATTATGAAAGGGATAAACGAGAGAGAAGAGGCAGGAAGGTTGTTTCCACTGGTGGGTGAGACTAGAACTAGGGGACGTAGTTCAGGGGAGTAGATTTAGGATGGAGATGAGGAGAATCTGGTTTTCCCAGAGAGTGGTGAATCTGTGGGATTCCCTGCCCAGGGAAGCAGTAGAGGATCCCTCACTAAACAGTTAGATAGATTTTTGCCTAGTAGGGGAATTAGGGTTCTGGGGAAAAGGCAGTTCGGTGGAGCTTGAGTCCACGGCCAGATCAGCCGTGATCTTATTGAATGGCGGAGCAGGCTGAACGGGCCAGATGGCCTCCTCCTGCTCCCGGTTCTTACGTATCGTCGAAATCATTAATATCTGTGACCGAGCACTGATCCCTACGGCACACCACAGGTCTCAGGCCTCCAGACTGAAGACCCACCACTACCAGCCTCCTTCCACCAATTGGCCAGATCACCCTGGATCCCCTGTGATCTACCCTTCTGAGCCAGCCTACAGTGCAGGACTTATCAAAGGCCTTGCTGATGTCCGTGTCGAACCTCTCCTGTTTACGCTTCTCGAAGCCTGCTGCCCAGCCCTCGATATCCCTGACACCCAGGGATATCTGTGCACTGACTGGTGTCTCTGCGCCTCACTCCTTTGCTGTTGGTGTTTTGATCTTGCTGTGCACTGACGCTGTGGGAGGCGGGAACAGTGGGTTTACTTTCCCCTTTTCAACTCTCTTTGCAAGGGCCGGGGCTCACGAGGCACCAAACTGTGTTCAGAGCTCTCACCAGCAATCTCACACCCTGGTGTGGAGACTGTTCTCGGTTTGTCTGGATGTTGATGAACTTATTGTCTGCACCTCTTGAGTGACTGACATCGAATCGGGGTCCCAAGGGCAACGGGGCTGATCAGGCAGGGACCGTCCCGCTTGGGGAAGCTCCAGCCTCCCCATGGTCGGCCTCGGCCGACTCTTGCCCTTTTGGCAGAATGCCTGCCCTGTTTCCTGGCCGAGCTGAGTTGATTTAGTGGCCACGGGCCACCAGGAAGAGGTGACTCGGGGTGTGAGATCCTCAGTGAGAGGGTGTCAAGGCTGATTCTTGATGGTAATTCTCCGACCCCAGGCTCCCTGTGGCTCACGTACACAAGCTGTTTCTGGAGTTTAGACACGACGGGGGAGGCTCGGCGAGGTTTGTCACCAGGTCGAGACGCAGCATTCAAGTTCCCCGGACTGATGGAGGGCTGGTGTGGGACGGAGACACCTTGCCCTCCTCTCAGGGTCCAGGAAAGGCCCGGTCTCTGTATCGGGCCAGGAGGTGTTGGACAGTCTCTCCGTTACCCCTTCCCTCTCCATCCACCACCCTCGGATCCTCAACTCACCACCTCCCCGTCCATCCTTGGTGCTGCCCCCTATTCTTCACCCCCCCCCCGCCCGCCCTCCTCAACGTCCAAACACACCTCCCCCTCATCTCCGTGATCTCTCTCTGGATGACTAACCCTCTCTGACAGTTTCATGGTCTCTGGTTCCCTCTTTCTCTCATTGCCCGACACGGTCTCTTCACCTCTCTCTCTTGCTCTCTCAATCCACCTTTATCTCCTTGTCTTTCCAGCGTTCTCCCTCCCCCTCTCCCCCTCTCTCCCCCTCTCCCCCTCTCTCTGCCTCTCTCTCTCCCTCTCTCTCTCTCTCTCCCTCTCTCCTCCTCCCCCATCCCATCCATTTGGTAAAATGGCTGCTTGCAGCCAACGACTCCTTGACCCAACAAAGCCCCTCATCTCACCTCTCCCCTTCCACAGACTCCCGCCTCCCCCTCCCCTCCAAACCCGTCCCTGTCCGCAGTAGGAGGGAGGGAAGGAGTCACCTTGGGAACAGGCCCCACCTTTGAGCCTCCCACTGACACTTCCTGTTCCAATGCCTGAGGTCAGCCCATGGGTGTGAGCTCCTCGAGACAGCCCCTCCCCTCCTGGTGACGTGGTCATCACCTTAAGAAGGTCCGTGAATTGCTCAGTGGCTCAGAACCTGGTCGGGGCTGAGACCTGGACCTCGGACCCCAACCGGACACCGGGAGACACGGAGACAGGACCCAGCCGGAGCAGACCCGGGAGAAGCTCGGAGTTCCTGGAAGAGCAGAGTCAGGTAGGTCCACTTCTATATCTCAGGGGTAGGAGGGTGTCCATTCGGCAACGCTACCCCTCCGTGAGTGGTCCAAACCTCTTCAACCCCTCCTCTCCATCTCTCCTCCCCTCTCTCCCCCCTCCCCACCTCCCCACGACACCCTCACTGGACCCACAGCCTATGCTGTGACCCTGGGGTGAGTGATGTTCTGGAATTTCCCACTGCCTCACCCAACTCCCCCTCTCTCCCTCATGACCAATATTTCCCCCACTCTCTCTGCCTCTCCCTCGCACGTGATTAATGTTCCCCACGACGACGCTGGAGGGGCTCAGCAGGCCGGGCAGCATCCGCGGAGAAAAGCAGGCGGTCAACGTCTCGGGTCGGGGACCCTTCCTCGGTACTGGAGACGGGAAAAGGGGGGAGCCCGATATATAGGAGGGGAAAACAGAGCAGCGACAGGCCGACAGAAGAAGGGAGGTGGGGTGGGCACAGGGTGGTGAGAGGTCGACGCAGGTAAGAGATGGTGATGGGCAGGTGCGGGGGGGAGGAGGGGGGGCAGATCCACCGGGCGACGGGTCAAATGTAAGGAGGAAAAAAGGGGGGGGGGGCAGAAAAAAAGAGAGAGACGCTAGGAAAGGGAAGAAGAGACATGGTTGGGGGTGGGTGTGGGGGGGATTTGTGGGGAAGGGTGGGTGTGGGGGTTACCTAAAGTGGGAGAATTCAATGTCCCTGCCGTTAGGCTGCAAGGTTCCCAGAGGGAAGACGAGGCGCTGTTCCTCCGGTTTGCGCTGGGAATTCTCCCGGCAGCGGAGGAGGCCGAGGGCTGACGTGTCAGTGGTGGGGTGGGAGGGGGGAGTTGAAGCGACGGGCGACGGGGAGATGCAGGTCGCAGCCACGGACGGAGCGCGGGTGTCCTGCGAGACGGGTACCCCAGTCTGCGTCTGGTCTCGCCGACATAGAGGAGGCAGCCCTCGGAGCACGGAATGCAGTCGATGCCGTTGCAGGAGGTGCGGGTGAATCTCTGTCTCACCTGAGAGGACTGTTTGGGTCCCTGGGTGGAGGGGACGGGGGTGGTGTAGGGGCAGGTGTTGCCCTTATGGTGGGGGGCAGTGGAGAGATCCCAGGGTGGGACCGGGATGAGTCGGAGGGTGGAAGGGGTGATTCACCCGCACCTCCCGCAAAGAGGTTGCCACAGTGCACAGGCAAAATTAGTCCAGTAACGGGAAGCAGAGAGCGCAGGTTGAAAGTTGATCTCCGGACTGGAGGGAGCTGGTCAGTGGAGTTTCCATGGGTCAGGACCTGGTCCGGTGCTTTTCTGAACGTGCGTGAATGACCAGGAATTGGAGCAGGACTCACGGTTCCCAGATCTGTTGACGGCACAAAACCTGGAGGTCTGGGTAGTGAGAAGCTTGGGGGGGGGGGGGGTGGAGAGGGAGAGAGAGAGGGGAGAGAGACAGACAGAGAGAGATAGACAGATACAGAAAGAGAGAGAGAGAAAGAGATATAGAGGGAGGGAGCGAGAGGGAGAGAGAGAGAGGGAGAGAGCAGATGGGATGGGCAGAGGGGCGGCAGATGCTGTTTAATGCTGAGAGATGTGAAGGGTCACATCTCGGTGGGAAGAAGGGGGAGGCAGAATAAACGAAAGGGAACAACACCAACGAGGGCCACAAGATCAGAGCTGAAGGTTGATCTTCGGACTGGAGGATATTGGTGTTGGTTTATTATTGTCACTTGTACTGAGGTCCAGTGAGAAACTTGTCTTGCAAACCAACCATACAGGTCAATTCATTACACGATGCTGTTACATTGAGTTAGTACAGAGCACACTGAGGTAGTACAGGGTGCATTGAGGCAGTACAGGGCGCGCTGAGGTAGTACAGGTAGCATTGAGGTAGTACAGGGTGCATTGAGGTAGTGCAGGGTGTACTGAGGTAGTACAGGGTGCACTGAGGTAGTACAGGGCGCGCTGAGGTAGTACAGAGTGCATTGAGGTAGTACAGGGAGCATTGAGGTAGTACAACATGTACTGAGGTAGTACAGGGTGCATTGAGGTAGTACAAGGTGTACTGAGGTAGTACAGCGTGCATTGATGTAGTACAGGTAAAAACAATAACAGTACAGAGTAAAGTGTCCCAGCTACAGAGAAAGTGCAGTGCAATAAGGTGCAAGGTCACAACAAGGTAGATCGTGAGGTCAGAGTCCATCTCATCGTATAAGGGAACCATTCAATAGTCTCATCACCGTGGGGTAGAAGCCGTCCTTGAGCCTGGTGGGACGTGCCCTCAGGCTACTGTATCTTCTACCAGATGGGAGAGGGGAGAAGAGAGAATGTCCCGGGTGGGTGGGGTCTTTGATTATGCCGGCTGCTTCACCGAGGCAGTGAGAGGTAAAGATGGTCAGTGGAGTTTCCATGGGTCAGGACCTGGTCCGGTGCTTTTCTGAACGTGCGTGAATGACCAGGAATTGGAGCAGGACTCACGGTTCCCAGATCTGTTGACGGCACAAAACCTGGAGGTCTGGGTGGTCAGAGGCTTGGGAGAAAGGGGGGAGAGAGAGGGAGAGAGAAGGGGAGAGAGGGAGGGGGAGAGAGAGAGAGGGGAGACGGGGGAGAGAGAGGGGGGAGAGAGAGAGGGGGAGAGAGAGAGGGGGGAGACGGGGGAGAGAGAGGGGGAGAGAGAGAGGGGGAGAGAGGGAGAAGGAGAGGGAGCGAGAGAGCAGATGGGATGGGCAGAGGGGCGGCAGATGCTGTTTAATGCTGAGAGATGTGAAGGGTCACATCTCGGTGGGAAGAATGGGGAGGCAGAATAAACGAAAGGGAACGACACCAACGAGGGCCACAAGATCAGAGAGATCTGAGGGGGAAGAGGTGAACAGTTCGTCAGAAGTGGTGAGAAAGTGGTTTGTAAAGTCGACGGGCTCCAGGGCTTTGAGCTCGGTCCACAAGACGAGGAGTCGGGAAGGAGCTTTGTGAAACACCGGAGTTTTGTGTCCAGTTCTGGACGCCACACTTGAGGGAAGATGCGAAGGCTTCGGAGGAGGTGCAGGAGGGGTGGACCTGAGTGATTCCAGGGACGGGGGACTTGGGTCGTGGAGAGAGTCTACGAGGGGATCCCACAGTCCAAGGGTCGTCCCATCAGTAGAAGGGACGAGAACCCGGGCTCACCGCCTCAGGGTGACCGGACAACGAAGCAGAAGGAAGCTGAGGAAAGTTTTGCTTCAGTGGCGAGCGGTTGGGGTCTGGGATTCCCTGCCTGGAGAGCAGTGAAGGCAGCTTCAATCGTGGTGTTGAAGAGGGAGCTGGATAAACCACGGGCCGTGGGGGGAGGGCGGGGAGTGGGAACGGTGGGATTGCCCTCACACAGAGATGGGATAGACTGGAGGGGCAGAGTGGCCTCCCCTGGGCTGTAACCGTGCTGTGATTCTGTGACTCCCTCCGTCTCCTTCTCCCCCCCCATGTCATTCAGGGTCACTCCCTCCATGACGGTCTCTCTCTCCCTCCCTCTCTCCCTCCCTACCTCCCTCTCTCCCTCTCTCCCTCCTTCCCTCCCTCTCTCCCTCTCTCCCTCCCTCTCTCCCTCTCTCCCTCCCTCCCTCCCTCTCTCACTCTCTCTCTCCCCCGACGGTCTCCCTCTCCCCACCGACTTCCAGACTCTCTCCATCCCACTCCTCCTCTCCATAGTCATTGGTGGGTAGGGGGATGGAACCCCGTGGAGGGGTGGGTTGTGGGAAGGGACCCCGTGTGGAGGGGTGGGTGGTGGGGACAGGCTTCCGTGGAGGGGTGGGTGGTCGGGATGGGCCCCCGTGCAGGAGAGGGTGGTTGGAAGGGGCACCCTGTGGAGGGGTGGGTGGTGGGGACAGGCATCCGTGGAGGGGTGGGTGGTGTGAAGGGACACCCTGTGGAGGGGTGGGTGGTGGGGACGGGCCCCTGTGGAGGGGTGGGTGGTGGGAAGGGACCCCGTGTGGAGGGGTGGGTGGTGGGGACGGGCCCCTGTGGAGGGGTGGGTGGTGGCGACAGGCCCCCGTGGAGGAGTGGGTGGTGGGAAGGGACCCCCTGTGGAGGGGTGGGTGGTGGGGACGGGCCCCTGTGGAGGGGTGGGTGGTGGCGACGGGCCCCCGTGGAGGGGTGGGTGGTGGGAAGGGACCCCGTGTGGAGGGGTGGGTGGTGGGGACGGGCCCCTGTGGAGGGGTGGGTGGTGTGAAGGGACCCCGTGTGGAGGGGTGGGTGGTGGGGACAGGCCCCGTGGAGGGTTGGGTGGTCGGGATGGGCCCCCGTTGAGCAGTGGGTGCCGGGAAGGGACACCCTGTGGAGGGGTGGGTGGTGGGAATGGACGCCCTGTGAGGGGTGGGTGGTGGGGACAGGCCCCCGTGGAGTGGTGGGTGGTCGGGATGGGCCCCCGTGCAGGAGAGGGTGGTGGGAAGGGGCACCCTGTCGAGGGGTGGGTGGTGGGGACGGGCATCCGTGGAGGGGTGGGTGGTGTGAAGGGACCCCCTGTGGAGGGGTGGGTGGTGGGGACGGGCCCCTGTGGAGGGGTGGGTGGTGTGAAGGGACCCCGTGTGGAGGGGTGGGTGGTGGGGACAGGCCCCGTGCAGGGTTGGGTGGTCGGGATGGGCCCCCGTTGAGCAGTGGGTGCTGGGAAGGGACACCCTTTGGAGGGGTGGGTGGTGGGGACGGGCCCCCATGGAGGGGTGGGTGGTTGGAAGGGACACCCTGTGGAGGGTTGGATGGTGGGGACAGGCACCCCGTGCAGGGGTGCGTGGTGGGGAGGGATCCCCGTGGAGGGTTGGGTGGTTGGGACGGGCCCCTGTGGAGGGGTGGGTGGTGGGAAGGGACCCCGTGTGGAGGGGTGGGTGGTGGGGACGGGCCCCTGTGGAGGGGTGGGTGGTTGACAGGGGCTCCCTGTGGAGGGGTGGGTGGAGGGGACAGGCACCCCGTGCAGGGGTGTGTGGTGGGGAGGGAGCCCCGTGGAGGAGTGGGTGGTGGGAAGGGACCCCCTGTGGAGGGGTGGGTGGTGGCGACAGGCCCCCGTGGAGGAGTGGGTGGTGGGAAGGGACCCCCTGTGGAGGGGTGGGTGGTGGGGACGGGCCCCTGTGGAGGGGTGGGTGGTGGCGACGGGCCCCCGTGGAGGGGTGGGTGGTTGGAAGGGACACCCTGTGGAGGGGTGGGAGGTGGGGACGGGCCCTCAGTGGAGGGGTGGGTGATGGGAAGGGACGTCCTGTGGAGGGGTGGGTGGTGGGGACAGGCACCCGCGGAGGGGTGGGTGGTGGGAAGGGACACACAGTGGAGGGGTGGGTGGTGGGGACGGGCCCCCGTGGAGGGGTGGGGGGGTGGGGAGGGTCCTCCGTGGAGGGGTGTTTGGTGGGGAGGGACCCCCATGGACGAGTGGGTGGTAGGAAGGGTCGTCACGTGGAGGGGTGTGTGGTGGGAAGGGACGCCCTTTGGAGGGGTGGGTGATGGGGACAGGCCCCCGTGGAGGGGTGTTTTGTGGGGAGGGACCCCCTGTGGAGGGGTGGGTGGTGGGGACAGGCCTCCTGTGGAGGGGTGGGTGTTGGGAGGGACCCCCTGTGGAGGAGTGGGTGGTAGGAAGGGACATCATGTGGAGGGGTGGGTGGTGGGATGGATCCCCCTGTGGAGGGGTGGGTGGTGGGATGGATCCCCCTGTGGAGGGGTGGGTGGTGGGGACCGGCCCCCTGTGGAGGGGTTGGTGGTGGGAGGGACGCCCTGTGGAGGGGTGGGTGGTGGGGACGGGCCCCCGTGGAGAGGTGGGTGGTGTGGACGGGCCCCCGTGGAGTGGTGATGGTGGGAGGGGACCCTCGTGGAGGGGTGGGTGGTGGGGGCGGGCCCCCTGTGAAGGGGTGGTGAAGAAGGGGGTGGATCTGAGGCGCCATCCATGGGTGACCCCCATCTCCCATTCTCATTCCAGACGGACCGCCCTCCGCTACCCGAGGGGAGCCCTGTCGACACGGCGACGGAGCCCGGGATGGGTCGGAGATTGGGAACGTTGCTCTGTGCGCTCCTCTTCCTGGGGGGTGTGGGTGCCGTCTGCCAGACGGGCAGTGCCAGAGAGTGCCAGGCCGCGTCCCCGGTACCAGGGACCAGTTTGGCCGGAGAGGGTATCGACGTGGTGACGTTGACCCGCAAGGGGGCATATGTGGTGGACGTAGAGAGCTGGAAGCTTCCCAATGGGGCCTGCACTCTCTGCAGAAACTCACTGATGGGGGGTAAACGCCAGCGACTCCCCCTGGCCGCGGTGGACTGGCGGGCTCAGCGCAACTGCCGCCGGGCCGTGTCCAGCCAGCTCTTCCACTCAGTCTCCCAGCTGGCTGAGTCGGTCAGCTCCAGTGTGGACAACAGCTGGAAGGTTGGCCTGAAGCTGCCCGTCCATCCCACACAGTCGGTCGGTTTAACACTGGCTGGTTCCAAGTCCAAGGTCACGTCCTTCAGCACCCGCAAAGCCCAATCAGACCGCTACAGCTTCGCCAGCCACGAGGTCCGCTGCCGCCTGTACCGCTACCGGCTGAAGGACCCACCCCCCCTGGCGCCCCAGTTCTCCGCCCACCTGCGCCGGATCCCCAACACCTCCTACGGGGGAGCCCGGCACCACTACCGCCGACTGGTGCAGACTTTCGGAACACATTACATCCGGTTGGTGGATCTGGGCGGCTCCTTCAAGGACGTGACGGCCATCCGCACCTGCAAGGCGGCGGTGGAGGGCCTCACCGCCGAGGAGGTGAAGGACTGCCTGAGTGTAGAGGCCAGTTACGAGGTAGTTCAGGCAGGCAAGGCCACAGCTGGCATGGGTTTCTGCAAGAGGAAGGCCTCGTCCCTGAGCCACGGCAGCAGCTTCCACCAGGCCTTCAGCGAGAGGCTGACGGAGGCCACAGGAGGTCAGTCCACCGGGGAGACGGACATCCTCTTCTCCTCTGACCCCGCCGCCTTCACCAGCTGGCTGAAAAGTCTGAAGGCCTCGCCGGGGGTGGTACACTACCGGCTGGCCCCCCTCCATCACCTGTTACCCACCAGTGACCGCCGGCGTGACCAGCTGGGGCTCTACCTCAGAGAGTACATCATGGCCAACGCCCTGAGGCGGGACTGCTCCAATACCACCTGCCCCACCGGCAAGAGCAAGAGCCCCTCCGACCCCTGCTCCTGCCTCTGCCCAGAGAACAACTGGGTGGACCGTCTCTGCTGCGCCAAGCAGAAGGGCGCGGGGCACCTGGTGGTCACCGTCAAGAGGGGCTTCGACCTCTGGGGTGACTATTTTAGTGGCACCGACGCTTTTGTGGTGGTCTCTTACGGGAAGGCCAGTGAGCGGACCTGGGTGGTGAACAATAACAATAACCCTCGCTGGAACGCCAGATTGGATCTGAGTACAGTGGTGGCCGAAAACCACCTGAAACTCACAGTGAAGGTCTACGATAAAGATCCCTTTAGGAATGAACACCTGGGGACTTGCCAGGTGCCCCTGACCTCTGGCCACACTGATCGTACGTGTTACCTCAAGCACGGCAAGGTCACCTACCGGGTGTACTTCACCTGTGAGTCCCACCTGCGCGGCCGCACCTGCCGTCAGTACGCCCCGTGTCCGGGGAACCGTGGGTTCACTGGGCTCCTGTGGACCAACCAGTCCTTCCCCTCGCCCGACTCCCCCACTTCCTCTTCGGGGAACGCCCTCCTCAAAGTTATCTACCCCTGACCCTTGGCCTCTCACCGACCTCAATCCCAAGCCCGACTCTGTCCTTCCATTGCCCCTGGGCCTGGTGTCACATCCTCCCCCCTGATCATCAGTCCCATTGCCCGATGCTTTTCAAGGGGAACAGACTCCGTGCCCGTCATCCTCTGGGCCTCTGAGGTGGGCAACTGGTCGGTCCCATTGCCCTCAACTTTACCCGCTCGGGCCCAGGACCCTCTCTCCCCAGGACTGCTCCCTCAGGTCCGTCCTCCTGACCCTCCCCTGCTCAACCTTGCTCCCTCACCTCCATCCCCATGACCTTTACCCTCTGTTGCCCAGGTCTTCAGGAGCGTTCCCTTCAGTTCCTTCTCCTGACCTTTGCACTATCACCCGTGATAGCCCGGGTCACCACACCCCGCGCCCCCACCGGTCCTGGGCTCATCCTCTGAGAGAGACCCCCCCCCCCCACACACAAACCTCGAAACCTTCCCAATCCCCGCTGCTAGAATCCCACGGGCACTGGGAATTCCCAGTGGGAATGGGAGTGAGAACCGACCACCAATCCCGGCTCGCTTGGCTTTATGCCAATGGCTGGTGTTTGGGGGTGTGGGGAAGGGGACCGGTGGGAAGGGTATCGAGGAACCGACCGCTCTGTAGAGTGTTACATCACCCCTGCCCCCCCCCACCCCCCCAGGAGCCACCCCTTGCCCCAACACAGACCCATTTTGGAGGGAAGATGCACCAGCCAGCTCGACAAATTGCAGCCAGCTTAATCGCTTGAGCGTAACGTCATTTACGGATCCACGCCGCCCGTGCAGGAGGATGGCTCAGAGACGGCTCCGTCTCCCACGATCCTGGCGTCCACAGGGGACATACCGGAGAGTCTCCGGCAGACCTGTGTCCCAGGACGGGTGACTTTCATCGGAGCAGCAACATCATCGCAGGAACGTCGTAAGCCTCCCCGTGCACGAGAAGCTTTGCAAAGAGATGCCTAGAACTACGAATCGCCAGAAGAAATTGTCCGATTGCCTCTTGCCTTCTCCGTATAACCTCACGTTTTTGCAATAAACACCACTGAGCATCATTCCGCCTCTCGGTGTGAACAGTTACCGCGTTGTGCTGGGACGTGGAGTTCTCAGGGGGGGTGGTGAGGACAGGACCCCGGGGCAGGGAGGGTGAGCGGGAGAAAGGGTACGGTCCCCGAGGTGGGGTTCGACCGTGGGAGGGACACGGGAGGGTTGGAGGAGCGGGATTCGGCAGGGCCGCGGAGATCAGCCTCACGACGCACACCACACGGCCCCCGTGGGGTCACCAGGTGTCGACTGCACATTTGTTCAGGCCATTCAACCAGACTCAGTGGGTCACCCATCCCGCGGATCCCAACCTCCCAAAAAACACACTCACTCTTCAATAAGCGTCTCCATTGGGAACAGATGCCTTCCTTAATACTGCTGTCTGACAAGTTGTACAGGACACGGGTGAGGCTGCAGATAGGATATTGTGTGCAGTTTTGGTCACTCTGCTGCAGCAGAGATGCCGCTAAGCTGGATAGAAGGCAGAGGGAGATTAATGATAAGATAAGATCTCTTTATTCGTCACACGTACATCGAAACACACAGTGAGATGCATCTGTTTGCGTCGAGTGTTCTGGGGGGCAGCCCGCAAGTGTGTCCACACTTCCGGCGCCAACACAGCCCGCCCGCAACTTCCTAACCCGTACGTCTTTGGAACATGGGAGGGAACCGGAGCGCCCGGAGGAAACCCGCGCAGACACGGGGAGGACGTACAGACTCCTCACAGACAGCGGCCGGAATTGAACCCGGGTCGCTGGCGCTGTAATAGCGTTAAACTAACCGTGCCTGCCACAAGGACGTTGCTGGGACTCAAGGGACTGATTTATGGAAGAGGTCGGGCAGGTCGGGACTTTATTCAGTGGACCGTAGGAGACTGAGGGGGGATCTTATAGAGGTGTACAAAATCATGAGGGGCATCGATAGGGTGAATGCGCCCAGTGTTTTTCCCCAGGGTTGGGGAATCCAGAACTAGAGGGCACAGGTTTAAGGTGAGAGGGGAAAGAGGTTTAATAGGGGACCTGACGGGCAACATTTTCACCCAGAGGGTGGTCCGTACATGGAACGAGCTGCCAGAGGGTGTGGGTGAGGCAGGGACATTAACGACGTTTAAAAGACACTTAGGTCTACGGATAGGAAAGTTTGAAGAGAAAAGTGCTCTGATACTGGAGGAACTCAGCAGGCCGGGCAGCATCCATGGAGGAAAGTAGGCGGTCAACGTCTCGGGTCAGGACCCTTCTTCGGGACTGGAGATAGGAAAAGGGAAGCCCGATATGTAGGAGGGGAAAGCAGAGCGGTGATAGGTGGAGCGGAGGGGGCTGAGGGGTGATCTGTTGGAGGTGTGTAAAATGATGAGGGGGATAGATAGGGCGGACAGGCAATACCTTTTCCCCATTACTGAGCGATCCAGTACCAGAGGGCATGCATTTAGGGTGAGAGGGGGGTAGGTTCAGAACAGGACGTGAGGGGTACGTTTTTTACTGAGAGAGTGGTGGATGCCTGGAATGCGTTGCCTGATAGGGTTGTGGAGGGAAATTCATTGGGGGGGGGGGCTTTGAAGAGGGGCTTGGATGGGCGCATGAATGAGAGGATAAGGGCATTCTGTCGGTAGGAGGGATTAGCTACGTCGGCACAACATTGTGGGCCGAAGGGCCTGTTCTGTGCTGTACTGTTCCATGTTCGACGTTCAAAGCCGATTTTATTGTCAGACGTAGAAGACTGCGTGTGCCCAGGGTGCAATGAAAAACTTCCTTGTAGCAGCATCTCAGGCACAGGGCATCAGATAAGCAGCATTCAACAAGAAAGGTATAAATTCAACACAATTTTACGAGACAGAACACAAGTAGAACAAAAAATAAGTCCATTCTAGTGCAACGTGATCAAAGTGGTCATACAGCTGCTAAGCTGATGAGGGTCGTGCCGGTCGGTTCAAGAGCCAAATGGTTGAAGGATGCGCCTGGTGGTGTGGGGACTTCAGGCTCCTGTACCTCCTGCCCGACGGGAGCTGCGAGGAGACGGCACGGCCCGGACGGTGGGGCGGATCCTTGGCGACGGCCATTGCCTTCTGGAGGCGGCCCCACCTGTAGGTACTCCCGACGGTGGGGGAGGGCCGTGCCCGTGATGTACTGGGGCAGAGTCTGCCACTCTCCGCGGCGGCTTGCGTTCCTGCGCGCTCGGATCGCCGTCCCGGACCGTGACGCACCCAGTCAGGACATCGAAGGTTGTCTAACGACACAGAGGGACACAGGTCAGCCATGACAGTGTCACAATCAACCCAGAGAAGTGCAAGTTCATGGGTTTTGGGATGTCAACCACTGCAGGACGTTCGGAGTAAACGGCAAGAGAGTCGATGTACAGACAGGCCTTGGGGTGCAGGTTCATACTTGCCTGAAAATGGTGATACAGGGCGACAGGGGAGTGAGAGAAGCCGTTGGACATGCTTCTCACCGTGAGCCCAGGCACTGAGTCTCAGAGTCAGGGGCGCCATGTTGGTGAGGCTCCACTTGGTGTATTGTGGACAGATCTGCTCGTCAGCGTGTGGGCAGCGCTCGAGAGCGGTCAGACGTGGTTCACCAGAAGGCTGACGGAAAGGGCGGGACTTTGGTGACAAGGAGGGATCAGTCAGGCTGGGTCCATTCTCACTGGAGCACAGGCGGTTCACGAGTGACAGGTTGACCAGATCAGGAGAGGCAGAGAGAGTTGCCGACCCAGGGCGGGGGAGTCCCACGGTCAGCATGGGAAGGTTGGGCCAAAGGGCCATTTCTGTACTGCATAACTTTCTGACTCCAGGAGTCAATCCCCCTGAGGGAGAGAGACTGAGGGACACCGGTCAGTGTACAGATCTCCCCCTGAGGGAGAGGGACTGAGGGACACCGGTCAGTGTACAGATCTCCCCCTGAGGGAGAGGGACTGAGGGTTGCCGGTCAGTGTACAGCTCTCCCCCCGAGGGACTGAGAGACACCAGTCAGATCTCCCCCTGAGGGAGAGGGACTGAGAGACATGGGTCTGCTAGAGGCAGCAGGAGATTGCTGAGTCCTTGACGGGGATCTTTGTACCTTCTATAGCCACAGGCAAGGTCCCAGAGGACTGGAGAGCAGCCAATGATAATGCTCTGTTCATGAAGGACATTGGAGTTAAAGCAGGCGCTACGGGCCGGTGAGCCCGACATCCGTGGTCGGGAAATTATTGAAGACGATTGGTGGAGGTGGGGTCCCATCACGTCTGGAGAAGCGAGCGTCTTAAGGGACAGTCAGCTTGGCTTTGTGCAGAGGAGGTCATGACTGAGGTTTTTGAGGAGGTGACAAAGATGTTTGATGAAGGTCGGGCATTTAGGAGGTCAAATGTACACAGAACATTGAACTCTGTACAGTACAGGAACAGGCCTTTCAGCCCACAATGTTGTGCCGACATTTTATCCTGCTCTAAGATCTATCTAACCCTTCCCTCCCACATAGCCCCTCCATTTCTCTATCATTCAGGTGGCGATCTTAGACTCTCGATCGTATCTGCCTCCTCCCCTACCCCTGGCAGCACATTCCAGGCACCCACCGCTCTCTGTGTAAAAAAACTTGCCCCTCACATCCCGTCTGAACTCTCCCCCCTCTCACCTTAAACGCACGCCCTCTGGTATTAGACATTTCCACCCTGGGGGTGTGGGGGAGAAAGATCCCGGCTGTCTGCTCTATCTGTGCCTCTCGTGATCTTATAAACCTCTCCCCTCGGCCTCCGCTGCTCCGGAGAGAACAACCCGAGTCTGTCCGACCTCTCCTTATAGCTCACGCCCTCGAATCCGGGCAGCGTCCCAGTGAACCCCTCCCGCACCCTCTCCGAAGCCCCCCAGCACCCTTCCTGTAACGGGGGGTGACCAGAACTGAATGCGGTCTGACCAGAGTTTTATAAAACAACAATGTGACTTCCTGACTCTTGGACTCAATGCCCCGACCGATGAAGGCCAGCATGTCGTACGCCTTCCTTACCGCCCTGTCGACCTGTGCGGCCGCTTTCAGGGGAGCTGTGGACTTGGTCCCCAGGATCCCCTCTGTACACCGACACCGTGAAGGGTCCTGCTGTTAACTGTGTCCTGTCCCTTTCCATCCGATCTCCCAAAGTGCGACCCCTCGCGCTCGCCCGGATTAAACTGCATCTGCCGCTTCTCTGCCCAGCTGATCGATACCCCCGCCGTGCCCTTTGGTGACCTTCCACACCGCCCACAGCGCCGCCGATCGTTGTGTCGTCTGCGGACTTACGGACCCACCCACACACGTTTCCACATTTTTATCCAAGTCAGTTCTGTACGTCGCAGACAGGGATGACCCAGTGCGGATCCCTGCGGGACACCCCTGGTCACAGACCTCCAGCCAGAATACGTCCCATCAACCGCCACCCTCCGTATTCCATGGGCAGGCCAACTCTTGAATCCAAGCGGCCAAGTCCCATTCGCCTTAATCTTCTGGATGAGGAAGGTACACAGTAAAATGCAGGAGTATTGATGTACAGAGGGATCTTGGGGCGCAAGTCCACAGCTCCCTGAGAGTGAGAACACAAGTAGCCAGGGCAGTAATTAGGTGTACGGTGGGCTTGCCTTCGTCAGTCGGGGCATCGAGTACAAGAGTCGGGAAGTCACGTTGCAGCTGTATAAAACTCCGGTCGGGCCGCACTTGTGCGCAGTTCTGGTCGCCCCCTGTTACAGGGAGGGTGCGGGGGGGCTTTGGAGAGGATGCAGGAGAGGTTCACCGGGACGCTGCCTGGATTAGAGGGCGTGAGCTATAAGGAGAGGTCGGACAGACTGGGGTTGTTCTCTCCGGAGCGGCAGAGGCTGAGGGGAGAGGTTTGGTATTGGTATTGGTTTATTATTGTCACTTGTACCGAGGTCCAGTGAAAAACTTGTCTTACAAACCCATCTTACAGGTCAATTCATTACACAGTGCAGTTACATTGAGTTAGTACAGAGTGCACTGAGGTAGGACAGGGTGCACTGAGGTAGTACAGAGTGCATTGAGCTGGTACAGGGTGCATTGAGGTAGTACAGGTAAAAACAATAACAGTACAGAGTAAAGTGTCACAGCTACAGAGAAAGTGCAGTGCAATAAGGTGCAATAAGGTGCAAGGTAGATCATGAGGGCAGAGTCCATCTCATCGTATAAGGGAACCGTTCAATAGTCTTATCACCATGGGGTAGAAGCTGCCCTTGAGTCTGGTGGGACGTGCCCTGTATCTTCTACCTGATGGAAGAGGGGAGAAGAGAGAATGTCCCGGGTGGGTGGGGTCTTTGATTATGTCGGCTGCTTCACCAAGGCAGCGAGAGTCCACGGAGGGGAGGCTGGTGTCCCTGACGCACTGGGCTGTGTCCTCAACTCTTTGCAGTTTCTTGTGGTCCCGGGAAGAGCAGTTGCCGTCCCGAGCTGGGATACATCCAGATAGGATGCTTTCTGTGGGGCATCTGTAAAAGTTGGTGAGAGTCAAAGGAGACAAACTGAATTTCTTCAGCCTCCTGAGGAAGCAGAGGCGCTGGTGAGCTTTCTTGGCCGTGGCGTCTACGTGGTTGGACCAGGACAGGCTGTCGGTGATGTTCACTCACAGGGAACTTGAAGCTCTCAACCCTCTCGACCTCAGCGCCATTGATGTAGACAGGAGCATGTCCACCACCCCACGAGAGGCAGAGATAGGTTATATAGTCAGTCTGTTTCCTGGGGTGGAAATGACAACTGCCAGAGGGCATGGTTTAAAGGCGAGAGGGGGGGAAAGTTCAAAGGAGTTGTTCGTGGCAAGTTTTTTTCACACAGTGGTGGGTGCCTGGAATGTGCTGCCAGGGGTGGGGGTGGAGGCAGATACAATCGAGGGGTTTATGAGGCATTTGGGCACTTGAACAGGCAGCGAGTGGAGGGATGTGCGCCCTGTGAGGATTGTGAGGGTTGGTTTAAATTGGCTTCGCGGTCAGCAGAGAAACTGTAGGCAGAAGGGCCTGTTCCGGTGCTCTGTGTGAGATTTGTGGGCAACACCCCCACTGAGTGTCGCCTTGCTGCAATAACAGTGTCCGCCCTCCTATTCTGTCTTCACTGAATTGACAGGACATTGTGAACATCACCAACAGCCTGTCCCAGACAAATCACATAGAAGCCATGGCCAAGAAAGCTCACCAGCGCCTCTACTTCCTCAGGAGGCGAAAGAAATTCGGCACGTCCCCTATGACACTCACCAACTTTTATCGATGCACCATAGAAAGCATCCTATCCGGATGCATCCCGGCTCGGAATGCCAACTGCTCTGCCCGGGACCGCAAGAAACTGCAGAGAGTTGTGGACACAGCCCAGCGCGTCACGGACACCAGCCTCCCCTCCATGGACTCCGTTGATGGATTCGACTGTTTTAAGTAGTTTTTTTTAACATGTATAGTGTTTAATACACCTCAGGCGACTGCACAAGGAATGGCCACTTCCGAGCTTATCGGTTCGACCATCAGGTGAATGTGTGTGTTCTCGTTGGGTGGTTTGGCCACAGGTATCTAATCGGTTTCCTGATTGGACTGTTAGCTAAGGACTACCTCTTATCTCAGGTATAAAAGGTGTCGTGTTTTGTTAATCTCTCTCCCTTATCTCTCTCTCTTGCTCATCTCTCTCTCTCTATCTCTTGCTCTCTTCCCTGGCCCAGCCCAGCCCTCAGTCACCTTCAGTTCCTTCTGTCCTGGTTCATCTCCCAGTAGTAGAGCCGGCGCCATGTGTTCTGTGACTGTTTCTTTGTTTTAAACTTTCCCAATGAAACTTTGAGAAGCACCAACTTGGTTTCAACTCATTCCCGGACTCCTGAAAGAACCTGCAGATTCGAAAATAACCGGATCCAACTCTGTCTATACCTCTTGCTGCCTCGGTGAAGCAGCCGGCATAATCAAAGACCCCACCCACCCGGGACATTCTCTCTTCTCCCCCCACCCATCGGGTAGGAGCCTGAGGGCACGTCCCACCAGGCTCAAGGACAGCTTCTACCCCACAGTGATAAGACTATTGAACGGTTCCCTTATATGATAAGATGGACTCTTGACCTCACGATCTACCTCGTCGTGGCCCTTGCACCTTTATTGTCTGCCTGCGCTGCACTTTCTCTGTAGCTGTAAAGCTTTATTCTGCATTCTGTTATTGTTTTTACTTGTACTACCTCAATGCACTGCGTAATGAATTGACCTGTAAAGTCGGTGTGCAAGACAAGTTTTTCACTGGACCTCGGTACAAGCGACAGTAATAAACCAATACCAATTCCAGCCCAGCGCATCACGGAAACCAGCCTCCCCTCCGTGGACTCTGTCTGCACTTCCTGCTGCCTCGGGGAAGCAGCCGACGTAATCAGAGACCCCCACACCCACCCCGGGACATTCTCTCTCCTCCCCCCGCCTCCCGTCGGGCAGAAGGTACAAGAGCTTGAAAGCACATACCCCCAGGCTCAAGGACAGCTTCTACCCCGCTGTTGTAAGACTATCGAACCATAAGATGGACCCTTGACCTCACGACCTCCCTCATCGTAGCCCTTGCACCTTACTGTCTGCCTGCGCTACACTTTGTCTGTAGCTGGGACACTTTACTCTTCTGTTGCTTTTTGACCTCATTATACTGACATGGTGAAATGATCTGCGTGGGCAAAGTTTTTCACTGGAGCTCATTACATCAGGCAAGAATTAACCCATTTACCGACGTTCCCGATTAAACTCTCCCCGGTTCCTGCCTGACACTCTTGTAAAGCAGCTTGTGGGTTTTTTTTGCCCGCGGGTCCAACACCTCTCAGTGAGCTGGTGTTGGGACGGGGAGTGACGGTGCCGGAGGGGACAGGCGGAGAGGTGTGGGCGGGTGCGGTGGTGGTGGGGGTGGGAATTAAAGAGGCAGAGATGGGGCGCTCTGGGAGCGGGGGGGGGGGTGGGGTGTCTCAGCTGTGTATCTGACCTCCTCCTCCCTCCCTCCTCCCTCTTCCCTCCTTCTGTCCCTCCCTCCCCCTCCCCCTCCCTCGCTCCCCCACCCTCTCACTTCCCCCACCCCCACCCCTCCCCTGATCGCATCCCCCTCCCTCTCTCCCCCACCCCCTCCTCCTCTGTCCCTGCCTCACTCCCATCCTCAGCCCTCCCTCCCCACCCTCTCCTTCCCTCCCCCTCTCCCTCCCCTCCCCCTCTCCCCCTCCCCCCCTCCCCCCTCCCTCTCCCACTCCCCCCTCCCTCCCACTCCTCCCCATCCCTCCCTCTCCCTCCCCTCCGTCTCCTTCCCTCCCCTTCCCCACCCCCTCTCTCTCCCCCCTCCCGCCCGGCCCTCCCACTCCCCACCCCCTTCCCCCTCCATCCCGTTCCCTCCCCTCCTGGGTCCGTACAGCGGGGAGAGAGGCTACTCAGGCCAACGTCTGTGCTGGCCCGTGGTCACCCGTCCGCGTTGGCCCCACCGGACGCCACTCGGTCCGGAGCCCCTCCGTGCCCGGGGGATAAACGGAGGCACTGACCCTCAGAGTGGGAGACGGGATGGAGTGGGGGGGGGAGAGGGGGGAGAGAGGGAGGGAAGGAGGGAGAGGGTGGGGAGGGAGGGCTGAGGAGGGGGACGGGAGGGGGAGGAGGGGGAGGCAGGGACAGAGGAGGAGGGGGTGAGGGAGAGGGGAGAGAGGGAGGGAAGGGGGGGAGAGGGGGGGAAGGAGAGGGAGGGAGAGGGAGGGAGGGGTGGATGCGGGGAGACAACCCAGCCAGGACGCCCGTCCCCCTCCCCTCCCCTCCCTCCTCCCGTGGGTTGGGCTCCAGGACGGGCCGTCAGTGCCGGTCGGAGCCGGGCTGGGACGGGACGGTCGGGGCTGGGACGCGATGCGAGCGGAGCCGGGGCTGGTGTATCTGGTGACCGGGGGCTGCGGCTTCCTCGGCCGCCACCTGGTGCGGCTGCTGGCCCGGAGGGAGCGGCAGGTCGCCGAGATCCGCGTCTTCGACCTGAGGGGGGACCCGGAGCTGTGCTCCCTCAGCACTGGTAGGGAGGGAGAGAGGAGGAGGAGGGAGGGAGGGAGAGGGGGGACGGGGAGGGGGAGAGGGGGAAAGGGGGAGAGGGGGAAAGGGGGAGAGGGGGAGGGAAGAGTGAAGGGGGTTGAGGGGGGAGAGGGAGGGGGAGGAGGGGGAGGAGAGGGATGGGGAGGAGGGGGAGGGAGGGAGAGGGGGAGGGAGGGAGAGAGGGAGGGGGTGAGGGGGGAAGGAGGGGGAGGGAGGGGGGAGAGGGGGGAGGGAGGGGGGAGAGGGGGGGAAGGGGGAGGGAGGGGGAGTGGGGAGAGAGGGGGGTGGAGGGAGGGAGGGGGGAGGGAAGGGGGAGGGAGAGGTGTAGGGGTGAAGGAGAAGGGGAGAGAGGGAGGGGATGGGGAGAGGGAGGGAGGGGGGAGAGGGAGAGGTGTCGGGGTGAGGGAGAGGGAGGAAAGGAGGGGGAGGGGGAGAGCGAACGCGCCTCACACACACGGGTGAGACACACACACCTCCCCAACCCTCAGCCCCATACCTCCCCCAAACCCCCACCCCTTCACCCCCCCCCCCACAGTAAAAACACTCCCCCGATCCCTGACCCCTGCGTAATCCTGCCCCGTCACTGCTGTCGGGGACGGGCGGGTCGATCAGTGGGATCATTGGCTCTACCTGATTAAGCAAGCAATGGCCGGGATACGATCGGCAGGTCAAGCGTCAAGGCCAGTGATGGGCTGGGTCTGCTTTCGCTGGGGAGGGGGCTGATTGAGGTGCACAAAACAAGGGGGACTGACTGGGGGCTTAAAGCAGAGGCTGAACATTGGGAAATGGGTAAATCAGTTTATTATTGTCACTTGTACCAAGGTCCAGTAGAAAACTTGTCTTGCAAACTGATCATACAGGTCAATTCATTACACGGTGCATCAAGGTCATACAGGGTAAAACAATAACAGAATACAGAGTAAAGTGTCCCAGCTGCAGAGAAAGTACCAGAGTCCATCTTGTCATACTAGGGAACAGTTCAATAGTCTTATAGAAGCTGTCCTTGAGCCTCGGAGTACGTGCTTTCAGGCTTTTGTATCTTCTGCCTCGATGGGAGGGGGGAGAAGAAAGAGTGTCCCGGGGTGGGTGGGGGTCTCTGATTACGCCGGCTGTTCCCCCGAGGCAGTGGGAAGTGCAGACAGAGCCCACGGAGGGGAGGCTGGTTTCCGTGACGTGCCGGGCTCTGTCTGCGACTCCCTGCGGTTTCTTGCGGTCCCCGGGGCAGAGCAGTTGCCGTCCCGAGCTGGGATGCATCTGGATGGGGCGCTTTCTACGGGGGCATTGGTATTTTTGGGTGTAGGTCCAAGTGAAGTTGTCAAGCGGAGTTTATTGTCAGACGCACAGGTCCGTGTGTCCACAGGCGCAATGGAAAACCTCCTTGCAGCAGCATCACAGGCACAGGGCATCAGAGACACGACAAATTAGACAAAAGTTGTACAAGGAGGGACACAATTGGAACCAAAAATAATCAGGATGAGGTTTATTCTCACTGACTTAGATGTCGTGGTATGTGTTGTTTTTTGGCAGGGGTACAGTGCAAGACGTAAAATCACTATAAGTTACAAAGATAGTGCAAAAGAGGAATAACGAGTTCATGGGTTCATGGACCATTCAGGAATCTGACGGCGGAGGGGAAGAAGCTGTTCCTGAAACGTTGAGTGCGGGTCTTCAAACTCCTGTACCTCCTCCCCGATGGTAGTAACGAGAAGCGGGCACGTCCCGGGGTGGTGAGGGTCCTCGGTGACGGATGCCACCTTCTTGAGGCACCAATGTCCTCGGCGGCGGGGAGGGTTGTGCCCGTGATGGAGCTGGCTGAGTCTACAGCCCTCTGTGACCTCTTGCGATCCTGCACGTTGGAGCCTCTGTACCCGGCGGTGATGCTCTCCACCGTACGTCTGTAGAAATCGGCAAGGGTCTTTGGTGACGTTCCAAATCTTCTCAAACTCCTAACAAAGTAGAGCTGATGGTGTGCCTTCTTTGTGATTGCATTGATGTGTTGGGCCCGGGATTTTTCAGGGAACTGTGTACCTGTACCCCTGGGTCCCTCCATACAGAACGTAGAACACTAAAGCACACTACAGGCCCTTCGGCCCACAGTGTTGTGCTGACATTTCATCCCGCTCTAAGATCTATCTAACCCTTCCCTCCCGCATAGCCCTCCATTTCTCTATCATTCATGTGTCTCAGAGTCTCTTAAATGTCCCTGATGTACCTGCCCCCACCACCTCTGCCGGCAGTGCGTCCCACACACCCACCACTCTCTGTGTAAAAAAACTTACCCCTGACATCCCCCTTATACCTTCCTCCAATCACCTTAAAATTATGCCCCCTCGTGTGAGCCATTGTCGCCCTGGGAAAAAGTCTCTGACTGTCCACTCGATCTGTGCCTCTTGTACACCTCTATCAAGTCACCTCTCATCCTCCTCCTCTCCAAAGAGAAAAGCCCCAGCTCGCTCAACCTATCCTCGTAAGACATGCTCTCCAATCCTGGTAAATCTCCTCTGCACCCTCTCTAAAGCTCCCACATCCTTCCTATAATGAGGCGACCAGAACTGGACACAATACTCCAAGTGCGGTCTGACCAGAGCTGCAACATCACCTCGCGGCTCTTGAACTCAATCCCCCGACTAATGAAGGCCAACACTCCATACGTCTTCTTAACAACCCTATCGACCTGCGCAGCAATCTTGAGGGATCTACGGACGTGGACCCCAAGATCCCTCTGTTCTCTAACAGGGGCGACCAGAACTGCACACAATACTCCAAGTGCAGTCCGACTAAAGTTTTATACAGCTGCAACGTGACTTCCTTGCTCTTACACTCAATGCCCCGACCGATGGAGGCAACCGTGCCATACACTTTCTTTACCACCTTATGCACTTGTGTGGCCACTTTCAGTGAACTGTGGAGTTAAACCCTCTGTTCTACAACAGTATCCGGTGAGCTGTACTTGGTGGGCGAAAGGGTCTATCTCCACGCTGTGTAAGAGATGTCCCAATCCAAAATCCCTTCTGACTCCCAACTGTGATCTGCGCAGAGGATGCGGAGAGTCTGCGGAGAGATATGGATAGGTTAAGTGAGTGGGCAAGGGTCTGGCAGACGGAGTACAACGTTGGTAAATGTGAGGTCATCCACTTTGGAAGGCAAATTAGATCAGATTATTATTTAAATGGTGAAAGATTGCAGCAGGCTGTTGTGCAGAGGGACTCGGGAGTGCTTGTGCATGAATCGCAGAAGGTTGGTTTGCAGGTCCAACAGGTTGGAAACGGAACGCCGGCCTTCATTGCTGGAGGGATTGAATTTAAGAGCAGGGAGGTCACGCTGCAACTGTACAGGGTCCCGGCGAGTCCGCACCTGGAGTACGGCGTGCAGTTCTGGTCCCCTTACTTGAGGAAGGATGTACCGGCTTTGGAGGCGGTGCAGAGGAGGTTCACCGGGTTGCTTCAGGAGATGAGGGGGCAGCCTATGAGGAGAGGTTGAGTTGCCTGGGACTATACTCGCTGGAATTCAGAAGAATGAGAGATTTTATAGAAACATAAAATTATGAAAGGGATAGACGAGAGAGAGAGAGGCAGGAAGGTTGTTTCCATGGTAGGTGAGACTAGAACTGGGGGGACGTAGCCTCGAGATTCAGGGGAGTAGATTTAGGACGGAGATGAGGAAAAACTACTTTTCCCAGAGAGTGGTGAATCTGTGGGATTCCCTGCCCAGGGAAGCAGTAGAGGCTCCCTCATTAAATATATTTAAGACCCAGTTAGATAGATTTTTGCCTCGTAGGGGAATTAAAGGCTCTGGGGAGAAGGCAGGTCAGTGGAACTGAGTCCACGGCCAGATCAGCCGTGATCTAACCGAATGGCGGCAACGGAATCGGCTTTTATTCTCACTGACTTAGCTGCCGTGAAATGTGTTGTTTTGTGGCAGCAGTACAGTGCTAGACGTAAAATCACTATGTTACAAAACTAAATGAACAGCGCAAAAGAGGAATAATGAGGGGGCTTTCACGGGTCCGTGGACCATTCAGGAATCTGACGGTGGAGGGGAAGGAGCTGTTCCTGAATCGTTGAGTGTGGGTCTTCAGGCTCCCGTACCTCCTCCCCGATGACAGCAACGAGAAGAGGGCATGTCCCGGGGCAGTGAGGGTCCTCGGTGATGGATGCCGCCTTCTTGAGGCACCGATGTCCTCGGCGGCGGGCAGGGTCGTGCCCGCGATGGAGCTGGCTGAGGCTATGACCCTCTGCGGACTCCTGCGCGCCGGAGCCTCCGTACCAGGCAGTGATGCACCCGGTCAGAATGCTCTCCTGTCGAATTTGGTCGGAGAGAAGACTCTCTCGTTGAATCTCTTTATTACTTGATCCGAGGAGAGAGCACCGAGCCAGGCACCTACGTCCCGGACCGGGTGGTCTCTGAGATACATTGATCTACATACGTTCTTATACTTTTTCAGAGGTGCAAACAATGACCATACAGGTAATGATCATGCATTAGGCAGCATGGCACTTATTTTCTACATCGTGATCGGTTACAGACAAAGGAATTTGCTTAAAGTAAAGTTACTAAAGCTACAGTTCCTTAATCTTTTCAGACCATCTTGTTCCACCAGTTATTTTTGGAAACAGAAGGTTTCTCGTGGTGAGCTCCGGGTCAGTTTAGTGGAGCAAGAGTCAAGTGTGCAGACTTGTTGAGACAGGATCTGATTGTACTGGTACCATCATACCTCAAGGCTGAGGAAAACTAGCTGAAGCAAGCAAAATCCCCAAAGCAAGGCACTACAAAGTGAAGCACAGCTATTTCAAGCAGTCTATCACAGCCATAGTGATGTACCCTTTAATTCACGTCTCAGGGCTCACAATCTTTTACTCTCCTAACCTTTCCTTATAGCTTATACACATTCTCCCTCCACCGTACATCTGTAGGGATTTGCGAGGGTCTTTGGTGATGTCCCGAATCTCCTCAAACTCCTAACAAAGTAGAGCCACTGGCTTTGTGATTGCGTTGATGTGTTGGGCCCGGGATAGCTCCTCGGAGATGTCTGGCGCCCAGGAACTTGAGGTTTTAAATCCTCCACACATCTTGATGGGATTAGTGGTCGCAGGTCAATTTCCTTCGCTGGGCTTTTGAAGAGGTTCTGTGCGGTTGCCGGGCCCTGTACCTGCTGAGTCACGCACAGTGCAGGATGACACTGCGTGTCCTTGAGATGTTTGTCGTGCGAGGTCACAGATGACCGATCAACCACACTGCAGCTTTCCTCATGGGTCGAGCCCAGTGCCAGCTCTCCGCCGGAGAGCAGCGTGAAGGGTTCGGGAGGTCGGGCCAGGACGGGGTTGGGCAAACGAGGTCAGCGTTCCTACCCGGTCCACACTCCAGCTCCAGTCCGGACCCTGGCTCCAGTCAACACTACGGACTCTGGCTCCAGTCCACACTCCGGCTCCAGTTCACACTCCGGCTCCGGTCCACACTCTGGACCCCGTCTCCGGTCCACACTCTGGACCCTGGCTCCGGTCCACATACCGGCTCTGGCCTTTCCACTGCCTCTCCAGCTCAGATTCCAGACATGGATGAGCCGGACCCTGAACCTCCCAACACTCGGGACACCGGATGATCCAAATCCACTTGTGGCTCACCCCCCAGGCGCTTGAGCCCTTTACTCAGAAACACTTTGGAAACCTTGGAGTAATTTTCCCGCTTGTGTATTGTACGGATGAACCTGTCGTGTTGTCATTATTTCCAGAACGCCAGGAAAATCAGCAGACCCAGGAAGCTAATGCAATGCCGCGCATCGTTGCAATATTTCGGGAGTGCAGAGGAATCAATATGTCACCGGGCATGAAGGGAAAATGCTAACTGGCAGAACGTGATTAGGAAAACAAATCTCTTATTGCAAACCTGCTGGAATTGCAACACAGGCCATGCATCACTGTGGTGCAGCAAGGTTTTAGCTGCAATACCCTGAACCGCTTGGCCCTCTTTTGTTTTAAGAAAGAATGTATTGACTTTGGAGGTTGACCAGAAGAGCTTCGCCCGCAGTGAGACACACGGGAGGTGTTGGAACCGTGGGCAAAAAAAACCCATAAGCTGCTTTACGAGAGTGTAAGGCAGGAACCGGGGAGAGTTTAATCGGGAACGTCAGTAAATGGGTTAATTATTGCCTGATGTAACGAGCTCCAGTGAAAAACTTTGCCCACACAGATCATTTCACCATGTCAGTATATCGAGGTCAAAAAGCAACCGCAGAGTAAAGTGTCCCAGCTACAGACAAAGTGCAGTGCAGGCAGACAGTGCAAGGGCCACGACGAGGGAGATCGTGGGGTCAAGAGTCCGTCTTATCATTCGATAGTCTTATAACAGCGGGGTAGAAGCTGTCCTTGAGCCTTGGGGGGACGTGCTTTCAGGCTGCTGTATCTCCTGCCCCGACGGGAGAGGGGGAGAAGAGAGAATGTCCTGGGGTGGGCGGGGGTCTCTGATTATGTCGGCTGCTTTCCTGAGGCAGCGGGGAGTGTAGACAGAGTCCGCGGAGGGGAGGCTGGTTTCCATGATGCGCTGAGTTGGAATTGGTTTATTATTATCACTGGTACCGAGGTCCAGTGAAAAACTTGTCTTGCAAACCGATCGTACAGGTCAATTCATTACACAGTGCAGTTACATTGAGGTAGTACAGGGTGCGCTGAGGTAGTACAGGGAGCATTGAGGTAGTACAGGGTGCACTGAGGTACAGGGTAAAAACAATAACAGAATGCAGAGTAAAGTGTCCCAGCTACAGAGAAAGCGCAGAGCAGGCAGACAATAAGGTGCAAGGTCACAACAAGGTAGATCGTGAGGTCAGAGTCCATCTCATTGTATAAGGGAACCGTTCGATAGTCTTATCACCGTGGGGTAGAAGCCATCCTTGAGCCTGGTGGGACGTGCCCTCAGGCTCCTGTATCTCCTACCTGATGGGAGAGGAGGGAAGAGAGAATGTCCCGGGTGGGTGGGGTCTTTGATTATGCCGACTGCTTCACCGAGGCAGCGAGAGGTAAAGACAGAGTCCGCGGAGGGGAGGCTGGTGTCCGTGACGAGCTGGGCCGCGTCCACGACTCTCTGGGGTTTCTTGCGGTCCCCGGGGCAGAGCAGTTGCCGTCCCGAGCCGGGATGCGTCCGGATAGGATGCTTTCTGTGGGGCATCGGTAAAAGTCGGCGCGAGTCAAAGGGGACAAACCGAATTTCTTCAGCCTCCTGAGGAAGCAGAGGCACCGGTGAGCTTCCTTGGCCGTGGCGTCTCCGTGCTTGGACCAGGACAGGCTGCTGGTGATGTTCACTCCTAGGGGACTTGGCCAACGTGGACTCCGATGTCTCTGTTAATTCAGTCAAGCGGGCGAGCAAAGTTCACTGGTTGGGAGTACAGCTCGCAGAGCGACAACCAGCTTGAACCTCAGACCATCTCCGCCGGTTGGCGACGAACTTTCCGGCCCCCGCCAAGTGAATATCCATCAGAACAACAACAAAAAATGCAAAATTTCACAACCTTTGGCAGCTCCAGTGAGTTTACTGACTTGGCTTGTGGAGAGAGTGGCTGGATTATAGGCAGAGGGTTCATGAGCCAGCATCCAGCGACCCCCCCCAACAACATCCAATTTGTGGACAACACTCCCACCCTGTGGTGGTCTGATGTAAGGACAGCCCCCGCCAGTTTGCGGGCAACACTCCCACCTGGTGGTAATCCGATGCAATGTCAGGCCTCTCCCATGGCTGGGCAACACTCCAATGTCATGACAGGTCCTCCTCCAAATGATGGGCGACGCTCCCACCCACCCGCACAATGAGGTCAATACATTTGATGAGCATTTGGGATACTTGGCACAGTCAGCGGGGCAAGTCGTGCCTTAAATCTTAAAATTAAATTCAGATTTTTAAAAAAAATCTTATTTACAGCGGGGTAACGGGACCTTCCGGCCCAACGAGTCCGCGCCGCCCACCCTTTAAGCCCAAATTAACCCACCCGTACGTCTTTGGAAAATGTAGGAGGAAACGGGAGCGCCCGGAGCAAACCCACGCAGACACACGGGGAGAACCTTACAGACAGCGGCGGGGATCGAACCCCGACCGCTGGCGCTGTGACAGCCTCGCGCCGACCGCTACACTGCCGCGCCCGCCCTGACCTACTTGCAGACTTGACTGAGCTTTGCGAGGAGGTGACAAGGGGGATTGCTGAAGGTAGAGCTGTGGACGTTAGGTGGGCCTTTGACGGGCTCCCTCAGAGAACATAGAGCATTAAAGTAGAGGCCAGGCCCTTCCACTCCCTGACTTTCTGGGGAGTGTAGAGGAGCAAGAAGGATCTGGGGGGGGGGTCCATATCCACAGATCCCTGAAAGTCGCCTCGCCGGTGGAGAGGGGAGTTAAGAAAGCTTATGGGGTGTTAGCTTTCATAAGTCGTGGGATCGGGTCTAAGAGCCGCGAGGTAACGATGCAGCTCTACAAAACTCTGGTCAGACCACACTTGGAGCACCGTGTCCAGTTCTGGTCACCTCATTATAGGAAGGAAGTGGGAGCTTTAGAGAAAGGGCGCAGAGGAGATTTACCGGGATGCTGCCTGGTTTGGAGAGGATGCATTATGAGGAGAGACTTAGGGTTTTACTCTTTGGAGAGGAGGAGGATGAGGGGAGACATGATAGAGGTGTACAAAATATTAGAGGAATAGATAGAGTGGACAGCCAGCGCCTCTTTCCCAGGGCACCAATGCTCAATACAAGAGGGCACGGCCTTAAAGTAATGGGTGGGAAGTTCAAGGGAGATATCAGAGGGAGGTTTCTTACCCAGAGATTGGTGGGGCGTGGAATGCGCTGCCTGGGGCGGTGGTCAAGTTCAAGAGATTGTTAGATAAGCACTATGGAGGGATTTAAGATAGAGGGGTATGTGCTGGGAGGAAGGGGTTAGATAGTCTCAGGCGAGGTTTAAAGGTCCGGCACAAACATTGTGGGCCAGAAGGGCCTGTATTGTGCTCTATGGTTCTATGGTTTCCGACTGAGTCTCCCTGCCGGGGTTTTACCCTCGGCCTCAGTTTGTTCCGTCCTTTCCTTCCAGAGGCGTTGCAGGTGAAGTTGATCCAGGGGGACATTGCTGACGCAGGAAGTGTCACTGAGGCGGCGCGTGGCGTCGATCTGGTCATCCACACCGCAGGTCTGGTGGACGTCTGGCAGACAAACACCGCGGAGAGGATCTGGGCCGTGAACTGCCAGGGTAATAAAACCGCAGGAACCGCTCGTGGGCATGACGGGTCAGGCTCCCTCCGCACCGTCCCGTCACACACTCCCGGGGTCAGACACACAGGGTGAAGCCCCCTCCGCACCGTCCCGTCACACATTCCCGGGGTCGGACACAGGGTGAGGCTCCCCCTGCACCGTCCCGTCACACACTCCCGGGGTCCGACACACAGGGTGAGGCTCCCCCTGCACCGTCCCGTCACACACTCGGGGTCAGACACAGGGTGAGGCTCCCCCCACACTGTCCCGCCACACACTCAGACACAGGGTGAAGCTCCCTCCGCACCGTCCCGTCACACACTCCCTGAAGGCAGCAACACAGGCAGATAAGGCGGTGAAGAAGGCGTACAGGACACTTGCCCTCGTTAGCCGGGTCACAGAGTACGAGAGGTTACGGTCCCAACATTACAAACCGTCGGAGCGACCACACTTGGATCACCGTGTACAGTTCTGGTCACCACACTACGTGAAGGGGAGGTGACTACCCTGGAGACGGTGCCGAGGGGGACTCCCCAGGACATTGCCCTCGGCGACGGAGCGTCTCGGTTACGAGGGGAGACCAGGATGGGCTGGGTCCGTTCTCCCTGGGGCGGAGGGGTCTTGGGGAGGGTGGGGGGGGGGGGGGTGCAGTCTGCACCCATAAGCTGAAGGGTAGGAGACATTTCCCAATAACAGAAGATGTCTCTCTGTCCCGCTCCGTACCTTTCCGTACGAAAGGGCAGAAGGTTTTGAAGCCAGTTTTTCCCCGGGGCGGGGTGGGGTGGGGGGGGGGGTTTGGTCTGGGGTTGGAACGAACCTCCCGAGGGGCTGCTGGAGGGAGAGACTCCCGCGGAGCCGACGGACGTTCAGTCGGGTTCTTCAAGAGATCGAGTGACTGGAAATAATTGGGCTTGGGTACAGTTGGGCCCGTAAGGTGGAGGAACAGAATGAGGCCGTTCGGCCCATCGAGTCTGCACTGCCATTCGATGGAGGGCGATTCCTCTCCCCCTCTCCACCTCGTTCTCCTGGCTTCTCCCTGCGAACGCCGACGGCCTCGCTGGCCGAGAGCCTCCATCTTAAACGCACCCGGCGATCGGCCTCCACGGCCGTCCGCGGCGACCGATCCCACGGATTCTCCGCTGAGGAAATCCCTCCCCGTCCCCGTTCTGAAGGGGACGTCCTTCTATTCTGAGGCTGTGCCCCCGGGTCCCGGACTCTCCCGCCGCTGGGAACACCCCCTCCACGTCCACTGGATCCAGCCCTTTCAATATTCGGGAGGTTTCAGTGAGATCCCCCCCTCGTCCTTCTGAACTCCCAGCGAGGACAGGCCCGGAGGCGTCAAACGCTCCTCGTACATTAACCCTTTCACCCCCTCCTGGGATCCCGGTGAACCTCCTCTGGACCCTCTCCGACGCTGGCACATCCTTCCTCAGGTACGGGGCCCAGAACGGCCCCACAGCTCTCCAAATGTGGTCTGACCGACGCCCTGTAAACCCTCAGCGTTACACCCTCGCCGTTATATCCCACACCTCTCGAAATGAATGGGAACGTTCTGGGGGATTCCAGGATGAATATAGAACAGAGGACTCAGTCCAGCACAGGAACAGGCCCTTCGGCCACGATGTTGGGCCGAACTAAATAAACCAGTGATTAAACCCCTCACTGAACTGATCCCGTCTCCCTACACGGTGTCCGTCTCCCTCCGCTCCCCGCACGTCCGTCTACGAGCCTCTCAAACCCCTCGATCGTACCTGCCTCCACCCCCACCCCTGGCAGCACATTCCAGGCCCCCACCGCTCTCTGTGTGAAGAAACCTGCCCCGCACATCTCCTCTGAACTCTCCCCCCTCTCACCTTAAACGCACGCCCTCTGGTATTAGACATTCCCACCCTGGGGGTGGGGGGAGAAAGATCCCGGCTGTCTGCTCTATCTGTGCCTCTCGTGATCTTATAAACCTCTCCCCTCGGCCTCCGCCGCTCCGGAGAGAACAACCCGAGTCTGTCCGACCTCTCCTTGTAGCTCACGCCCTCTAATCCGGGCAGCGTCCCGGTGAACCTCTCCCGCACCCTCTCCGAAGCCCCCCCGAACGAGGGGGTGGGGGAGCGAACAGAAACTGAAACCCAATACTCCGCTGCCGCCTGCACGGAGTTTCATAAAAGCTGCAACATGACTTCCCGAATCTTCTTGGGACTTCAGTGCCACTGGACCGATGAAGGCCCGGCGCGGCCTGTCACGCCTTCGTCACTGCCCTGTCGAGCCTGTGCGGCCACTCTCGGGGGAGCTGGCGGATCTCGGACCCCATGGGTCTCCCTCTGTACCCCGACAGCCGTTCAGGGTCCTGCCGTTAACGGTGTCCCGTCCGCTTTAACGTCTGACCTCCCGAAGTGCAGCCCTCACACTCGCCCGGATTAAACTGCATCTGCCGCTTCTCAGCCCACGTCAGCAACTGATCAATATCCCGCTGTGTCCTTCAAGCACCAGGCTGCTTGACTGAAACCTTCTCTCCCTGCACAGGGACAATTAACGTTCTCAATGCCTGCAAGGAGTTGGGCATCAGGTATCTCCTGTACACCAGCAGCATGGAGGTTGTCGGACCAAACATGGATCGGGACCATTTCATCAGGTGAGACCTACCCGCAGGGCAGTTTTGTCCCAGGACAGCAGTGGGAATTGTGTCTGTCTGCCGGGGAACCGGGAGTAACAGTTCACTCACTGCACCTGGGTCAGACCCACACCTGGAGCACCCGTGCACGGTTTCTGTCTCCCTGGGTCGGACCCACACACACCGGGAGCACCGTGCACGGTTCCCGTCTCCGTATCCCCCCCTGGGTCAGACCCACACACCGGGAGCACCGTGCACGGTTCCCGTCTCTGTATCCCCCCCTGGGTCAGACCCACACACCAGGAGCACCGTGCACGGTTCCCGTCTCCGTATCCCCCCCTGGGTCGGACCCACACACCGGGAGCACCGTGCACGGTTCCCGTCTCCGTATCCCCCCCTGGGTCGGACCCACACACCGGGAGCACCGTGCACGGTTCCCGTCTCCGTATCCCCCCCTGGGTCAGACCCACACACACCAGGAGCACCGTGCACGGTTCCCGTCTCCGTATCCCCCCCTGGGTCAGACCCACACACCAGGAGCACCGTGCGTGGTTCCGAACTCGGATGCCATGGATAAGTTCCCGTTGATTGTGACGGGATGCAGACAGACTCAGTCGACGGGCTGCGAGGTATTTAGTGGGATCGTCCCTTCTTCGTCCTCTTCCTCACCTCTCCACCCCGCTCCCTCCCCAGGGGCAACGAGGACACCAAGTACAACATCCAAAACGTGGGCCCGTACGCACAGAGCAAGGCAAAGGCGGAGAAGCTCGTCCTCAGTGCCAATGGGGAGAAGGTGAGGGGTGTCTGCATCTCCCTGCGGTGGGCCACACCGGGAGACGGCTCGGGAAGGAGCTGTGGTCCTGTCCGGTGTGACTGCGGTCCGTGTGACAGCCTCTCTTCGCTGAGGCTTCCGAGGGCAGGTCCTTCCTCAGCTGTACCCCTCCCCGTCTGAGTGAACCCTCCCTCCCCTACACCCCTCCCTCCCTGACACCCCTCTCCCCGTCTCCATCATCCCCTCCCTCCCCGACACCCCTCTCCCTGCCTCCATCATCCCCTCCCTCCCCGACACCCCTCTCCCCGCCTCCGTGACCCCCTCCCTCCCCTACACCCCTCTCCCCGTCTCCGGGACCCCCTCCCTCCCCTACACCCCTCCCCATCTCCGTGACCCCCTCCCTCCCCTACACCCCTCCCCGTCTCCGTCACCCCCTCCCTCCCCTACACCCCCTCCCTGCCTCCATGACCCCCCCTACCTCCCCTACACCCCTTCCCGTCTCCGTCACCCCCTCCCTCCCCTACACTCACCCCCGTCTCCGTGACCCCCCCTCCCTCCCCTACGCCCCTCCCCGTCTCCGCGACCCCCTCCTTCCCCTGCACCCCTCAAGTCAAATCCCGAAAGCACTCAGCAAGACTTGACAGAAGGGGGAACCATGCAGAGCCCCAGTGTCTGAGAGCTCTTGGGCCTGAAACGTGAACCCTGTGTGTGGCCCTGCCTGGTTCTGTCTGCAGTGCAGTGGTCCGCACTTTCAATGCAGGATTTAGGAATTAGTCCCCGTCCTGGGACTGAACCCAGGTCGATGGGGTTTCAGAGGGAGTGTCTCAACCAGCGCACAACCCAGTGGTGTCGAGAACCAGTTGACCGCACTCTGAAACATTGACGCAGGGGTCGGTGTTGGTGTCTCTGTGTTCTGGTGTGTATAGAGGGGATCTGGATGGAGGTGTTGATGGTGCGTCTCGTAATATTTGGCCGTGTTGTGGGCAGCGAATTGGTAAATTGGTCTGTTACCGAGGTGCAGTGAAAAACGTCCGTACAGATCAATTCATCACACAGTGCGTTGAGGTATGTACGCGGGAAGGATACCTTAGTCACACGTACGTCAAAGCACGAGGTGAAAGGTATCTTTTGCGTAGCGTGCTCTGGGGGCAGCCCGCAAGTCAACAATACCAGAACGCAGAGTAAAGCGTCCCAGCTACGGAGAAGGTGCAGCGCAGGCAGGCAATAAGGTGCAAGGGCCACGACGAGGGAGATCGTGAGGTCGAGAGTCTGTCTTATGGTTCGATAGTCTTATAACGGCAGGGTAGAAGGTGTCCTTGAGCCTGGGGGTACGTGCTTTCAGGCTGTCGTATCTCCTGCCCCGATAAAATAAGATTTCTTTATTAGTCACAGATACATCGAAACACACAGTGAGATGCATCTTTTGCGTAGAGCGTTCTGGGGGGTGGGGGGCAGCCCACAAGTGTGGCCACGCTCCCGGCGCTGACGTAGCACGCCCGCAACTTCCTAACCCGTCCGTCTTTGGAACGTGGGAGGAAACCGGAGCACCCGGAGGAAACCCACGCAGACGCACGGGGAGAACGTACGAACTCCTCACAGGCAGCGGCCGGAATCGACGCCCGGGGCGGGGGTTGGGGGGGGGGGGTGGTCTCTGATTATGTCGGCTGCTCTCCCGAGGCGGCGGGAAGTGAGGACGGAGTCCGAGGAGGGGAGGCTGGTTTCCGTGACGTGCTGGGCTGTGGCCGCAGCTCTCTGCAGTGGAAGGTTGTCAAGGAATTCAGTGGGATACCGGTCAGTCGGAGATGTGGGCAGGGAAGCGGCAGATGGAGTTTAATGCGGGCAAGTGTGAGGTGTTGCACTTTGGGAGGTCAAACGTAAGGGGAACGTACACAGAAAATGGCAGAAGCTTTGGTGTACAGAGGGGATCGTGGGGTCCGAGTCCACAGGCAAGGTGGCCGCACAGGTCGACAGGGCGGTGAAGAAGGCGGACGGCGCGCTGGCCTTCCTCGGTCGGGGCATCGAGTACAAGAGTCGGGAAGGTATACTGCCACTGTATAACATTCTCATCAGGCCGCACTTGTGTGCAGTCCTGGTTGCAGGGAGGGTGCAGGGGGGGGCTTCAGGAAAGGGTGCGGGAGGGGTTCACCGGGACGCTGCCCGGATTAGAGGGCGTGAGCTATAAGGAGAGGTCGGACAGACTCGGGTCATTCTCTCCGGAGCGGCGGAGGCTGAGGGGAGAGGTTTATCAGATCACGAGAGGCACAGATAGAGTCAGATGAACGTTTCCACCCTGGGGAAAGGACTCTGACAGGCCCTTCGGCCCATCATGTTGTGCTGAACTAATTAGATGCCTCACCGAACGAATCCCTTCTCCGTACACAGTGTCCATCCCCCTCCAGTCCCTGCACATCCGTCTACGAGCCTCTTGGAGGGGGTTTGAAGGGATCTGGGGAGGGAGGGGGAGGGGGAGAGGGAGGGGGAGGGGCGCGAGGGGGATGGGGGGGAGGGGAGGTGGGATGAGGGGAGGCAAGGGGAGGGGATACAGAGGGGATGGAAGGGGAGGGGAGAGGAGAGACGAGGGGTGAGGGGGGAGAGGAGGCGTGAGGTGAGGAGAGGAGGGGAGAGGGCAGGGGAGAGGAGGCGAGGGGAGGAGGGGGGATAGAGGGGGGAGGGGGGACGGGGAGGGGAGGGGGGGGTGAGGTGCGGTGAGGTGAGGAGGGGAGAGGAGGTGAGGACCGGACTCGGGCCCAGCGCCGTGCACAGCCTGTGTAACCCACCCCCCGCCGTCCCACCTCACCACAGGTGGCGAGCGGGGGGACCCTGGTGACCTGCTCCCTCCGTCCCACCGGCATCTACGGAGAGGACAATCCCATCATGGAGAAGTTATACCACAGTCTGATGGCGTTCGGCGGCCGGAGGTTGCGGCTGGCGGGGAGGGAGGTGGAGCACGGACGAGTCTACGTGGGTGAGTTGTGGGCGGCCGGGGAACCCCCGAACCCCCCCCCAACTCCCTGCCCCTACCCCACTCTCCGTCCTCCCCTCCCTCCCTCCCTCCTCACACCGTCCTCCCTCCCCTCGCCCCGTCCCCCCCTCCTCTCACTCTCCCTCCCCTCCCTCCCTCTCCCTCCCTGTCCCCGTCCTCTCCCCCTAACTTCCCTCCCTCCCCTTCCCCCCCCACCCCACTCACCTCCCCTGCCTCCCCTCCCCTCCTCCCACCCCTCCGTCCCTCCCCTGCTCTCCCTCCCCCCGGGACAGGGCGTCGGACACACCGTCCTCTCCCCCCCCCCACCTCTGGGACCAGGCGTCGGACACACCGTCCTCACCCACCCCCCACCTCTGGGACCGGGCGTCGGACACACCGTCCTCTCCCCCCCCCACCTCTGGGACCGGGCGTCGGACACACCGTCCTGTCCCACCCCCCCATTTGGGACCGGGCATCGGACACACCGTCCTCTCCCCCCCCCCCCACCTCTGGGACCAGGCGTCGGACACACCGTCCTCTCCCTCCCCCCCCCCCCCCCCCCGCACCCGGGCGTCGGACACACCGTCCTCTCCCCCCCACCTCTGGGACCGGGCATCGGACACACCGTCCTCTCCCCCCGCACCGGGACCAGGTGTCAGACACACCGTCCTCTCCCCACCCCCCCCCCCGCACCCGGGCGTCGGACACACCGTCCTCTCCCCCCCCACCTCTGGGACCGGGTGTCGGACACACCGTCCTGTCCCACCCCCCCATCTGGGACCGGGCGTTGGACACACCGTCCTCTCCCCCCGCACCGGGACCAGGTGTCAGACACACCGTCCTCTCCCCACCCCCCCCCGAAACAATCCCAGCTCACTGCCTTTCACCCTCCTCCCCGCAGGGAACGTGGCCTGGATGCACCTCCTGGCAGCTCGCGCCCTCCACCGCACTCCGGACGTCCTGGGTGGACAGGTTTACTTCTGTTACGATGACTCGCCGTACCTGAGCTACGAGGACTTCGACTCCCTGATACTGGGACCCGTCGGGATCCGGATGGTGGGGCGGACCCCCGTGCTGCCTTACTGGGCTCTCTACCTGCTGGCCCTGCTCTGCGAGGGCCTGGCGCTCGCACTGCGGCAGACCGGGGCCATCTTCAACCGCTACACGCTGGCCATGATCACGACCGCCTTCAGCGTCCGCACCAACAAGGCCTCCCGACACTTTGGCTACAGCCCGCTGGTGCCCTGGGCTCAGAGCTGGGCCCGGACCCAGGCCTGGGTCCAGAGCCTGGCTGGGAGGGACGCCAGGGGGCCGGGAGCGGGACGGACGCCTCCGGCCGACTAGGCCCTGAACCTCTTGGCCTCCTGGCTCTTGACCTCCGCCCTGCTCTCGGGTTGGTCTGCTGCCCCAAAACTGCATCAACCCCCTCCCCCAAACCTGCCTCCCCCCCTCTGCCCCACAACATTGTGCCAATGTGATTAAACTGGTGATTAAAATGGTAAATTGGTTTATTATTGTCACTTGTACAGACGGTGGCCGGAATCGACGTCCGGGGTGGGTGGGGGGTCTCTGATTACGTCGGCTGCTTTCCCAAGGCAGCGGGAATTGTAGACAGGGTCCGCGGAGGGGAGGCTGGTGTCCGTGACGCGCTGGGCCGCGTCCACGACTCTCTGGGGTTTCTTGCGGTCCCCGGGGGCAGAGCAGCTGCCGTCCCGAGCCGGGATGCGTCCGGATAGGATGCTTTCTGCGGTGCGTCGGTAAAAGCCGGCGAGGGTCGAGGGGGGACGTGCCGAATTTCTTCAGCCTCCTGAGGAAGCAGGGGCGCCGGTGAGCTTTCTTGGCCGTGGCGTCTACGTGGTTGGACCAGGACGGGCTGCTGGTGACGTTCACTCCCGGGACCTTGAAGCTCTCGACCCTCTCGACCTCGGCACCGTCAATGTCGACAGGAGCGTGTCCACCGCCCCCTTTCCTGAAGTCAGTGACCAGCCCTTTTGTTTTGCTGACATTGAGGGAAAGGTCCCTCAATTCCCCTACTATACAAAAATCTATCTAACTTGTGCCTCAAGTATATTTAATGAGGGAGCCTCTACTGCTTCCCTGGGCAGGGAATCCCACAGAGTCACCACTCTCTGGGAAAAGCAGTTCCTCCCCATCTCCGTCCTAAATCTACACCCCCGAATCTCGAGGCTACGTCTCCCAGTTCTAGTCTCACCTCCCGGTGGAAACAACTTTCCTGCCTCTCTCTCTCTCTCTCTCTCTCTCTCGTCTATCCCTTTCATAATTTTATGTTTCTATAAGATCCCGTCTCATTCTGAATCCCAGCGAGTTTAGTCCCAGGCGACGCAACTTCTCCTCATAGGCTGACCCCCCCTCATCTCCGGAAACAACCCGGTGAACCTCCTCTGCACCCCGTCCAAAGCCGGTACATCCTTCCTCAAGTAAGGGGACCAGAACCGCACGCCGTACTCCAGGCGCAGCCTCGCCGGGACCCGGTACAGGCACGGTAGTGCAGCGGTTAGCGTAACGCTATTACATTAGACTCCGCCTCGGCTAAAACCAAAAACAAAAGATTCTTTCCTTGTCCAACAAACTGCAGTAAAAACAGAGAACTCGGGAAATTCTCAGCACGTAGGTCAGTGCCTGTGACAGAGAAACCTACTTCATGTCCTTCATTTCTCCTGCTGAGCATTTTAAATACTTTTAAGAGTTTCTCTGTATTAGCAGATCAGTTACAGAGTCGGGGAGGGGTGTAGGGGAGGGAGGGGGTCCCGGAGACGGGGAGGGGTGTAGGGGAGGGAGGGCGTCCCGGAGATGGGGAGGGGTGTAGGGGAGGGAGGGCGTCCCGGAGATGGGGAGGGGTGTAGGGGAGGGAGGGGGTCCTGGAGACGGGGAGGGGTGTAGGGGAGGGAGGGCGTCCCGGAGACGGGGAGGGGTGTAGGGGAGGGAGGGGGTCCCGGGGAGGGGGTCCCGGGGAGGGGGTGTAGGGGAGGGAGGGGGTGACGGAGACGGAGACGGGGAGGGGTGTAGGGGAGGGAGGGGGTCCCGGAGACGGGGAGGGGTGTAGGGGAGGGAGGGCGTCCCGGAGACGGGGAGGGGTGTAGGGGAGGGAGGGCGTCCCGGAGACGGGGAGGGGTGTAAGGGAGGGAGGGGGTCCCGGAGACGGGGAGGGGTGTAGGGGAGGGAGGGGGTCCCGGAGACGGGGAGGGGTGTAGGGGAGGGAGGGCGTCCCGGGGAGGGGGTCCCGGGGAGGGGGTGTAGGGGAGGGAGGGGGTGACGGAGACGGAGACGGGGAGGGGTGTAGGGGAGGGAGGGGGTCCCGGAGACGGGGAGGGGTGTAGGGGAGGGAGGGGGTCCCGGAGACTGGGAGGGGTGTAGGGGAGGAAGTGGGCCATGGAGACGGGGAGGGGTGTGGGGGAGGGAGGGGGTCACAGACACAGGGAGTGGCGTTCGAGCCGTTGAAGGACCAGGAAGCACTATAGATAATCAGGACTTTAACCCCCGGAATGTGATTCAGGGAAATTCCAGACTCTTGACACCTTGTGCCTTGGGTTTGCGTCTACACCCCAGGACTTTGGACCACGAGGGCCTCACCCCACCCTCCGCCCGCGCTGCTCCCCGTTCCCTCCGCAACGCCTGCCCCGCTCCCGCGCCGTCTGAAACTCTGCCGGGAGCGTCCGTGGCCTGCACCGGCTCTCGGAAACGGAATCGGGCCCCGAGAGACTTTGCCCGCCGAGACATATCAGAATCCGGGGAGGGGTGGGAATGCCCGGATGGCAGGGAGTCGGAGAGGGGGTTCCCGGGCGGCGGGGAGAGTCCGGGATCTGAGGGGGGTGCGTGGGGGCTGCCCGGGAGGAGTAACGGGCCGTTCCCCTACCCCACACACTCCCTCCCCTCCCCTCTCCCCCGCTCCGGAACTGAGAGGACGAAGGTTGAATGGGTTTGAAAATTAAAAATCAGTCCCCGATGGGATGGCGGAACAGACCCGATGGGCTGAATGGCCTCATTCTGCTCCTACGTCTGATGGGCTAACTTGGTCATAGGTTGCCCATGCTACAGGAAGGCTGAGGTTTAGCTTGAGGGAGTTCAGCCCAACATCGGACAGTACAACACAGGAACAGGCCCTTTGACCCACGATGTTGGGCCGAACTAATTAAACTCGTCATTAAACCCCTCGCTGAACTGATCCCGTCTCCCTGCATGGCGTCCGTCTCCCGCCATTCCCCGCACGTCCGCCTACGAGCCTCTCAAACCCCTCGATCGTACCTGCCTCCACCCCCAACCCCTGGCAGCACATTCGAGGCACCCACCGCTCTCTGTGTAAAAAAACTTGCCCCGCACATCTCCTCTGAACTCTCCCCCCTCTCACCTTAAAACACACGCCCTCTGTATTCTCCGTGTCCTCCGGTTAATCACCCTTCATCCTCCCCCTTTCTCTCTCTGTCTCTTGACTTAGCCTTCTGGAGTTGGCCTGACCATAGAGGTTGGGACTTATTCAGGCAGGAGGTCTGTGACCCGGGTGGGGGGTCGTCCCACCGGGATCCGCGCTGGGACCCCCGCCGCCTGTGAAAACAGAAATGACTTGGATGAAAACGTGTGTGGGTGGGGTCCGCAAGCCCGCAGACGACACAACGATCGGCGGCGCGGTGTAGAAGGTCGCCGGAGGACGCGGCGGGATATCGATCGGCCGGGCGGAGAAGCGGCAGATGCAGTTTAATCCGGGGAAGTGCGAGGGGTTGCACTTTGGAAGATAAAATGCAAAGGGAAAGTACAAAGTTAACGGCAGGTCCCTTAACGGTGTCGGTGTACGGAGGGGTCCCTGGGGTCCGAGCCCACGGCTCCCCTGAAAGTGGCCGCACAGGTCGACAGGGCGGTAAACGAGGCGTACGGCGCGCCGGCCTTCATTGGTCGGGGCACTGAGTCCAAGAGTTGGGAAGTCACGTTGCAGCTTTTATAAAACTCCGGTCGGGCGGCAGCTGGAGTATTGGGTTCAGTTCTGTTCGCTCCCCCACCCCCTCGTGCGGGGGGGCTTAGGAGAGGGTGTGGGAGAGGTTCAGCGGGACGCTGCCCAGATTCGAGGGCGTGAGCTATGAGGAGAGGTCGGACAGACTCGCGTTGTCCTCTCCGGAGCGGCGGAGGCCGAGGGGAGAGGTTTATAAGATCACGAGAGGCACAGATAGAGCAGACAGCCGGGATCTTTCTCCCCCCACACCCCAGGGTGGGAATGTCTAATACCAGAGGGCGTGCGTTTAAGGTGAGAGGGGGGAGAGTTCAGAGGAGATGTGCGGGGCAAGTTTTTTTACAGAGAGAGCGGTGGGTCCCTGGAATGTGCTGCCAGGGGTGGGGGTGGAGGCAGGTACGATCGAGGGGTTTGCAGGGCCCGTCGACGGATGTGCGGGGAGCGGAGGGAGACGGACACTGTTATGATGCATCTCTGGTGTTGGGACTGGTTTATTATTGTCACTTGTACCGAGGTCCAGTGAAAAACTTCTTGCAAACCGATCGTACAGGTCAGTTCATTACACAGTGCAGTTACATTGAGGTAGTACAGGGTGCACTGAGGTAGTACAGGGTGCATTGAGGCAGTACAGGGCGCATTGAGGTAGTACAGGGTGCACTGAGGCGGTACAGGGTGCATTGAGGCAGTACAGGGCACATTGAGGTAGTACAGGGTGCACTGAGGCGGTACAGGGTGCTTTGAGGTATTACAGGGTGCATTGAGGTAGTACAGGGCGCATTGAGGTAGTACAGGGTGCACTGAGTTAGTACAGAGTGCATTGAGGCAGTACAGAGTGCACTGAGTTAGTACAGAGTACATCGAGGTAGTACAGGGCGCATTGAGGCAGTACAGGGTGCACTGAAGTAGTACAGAGTGCATTGAGGTAGTACAGGGTGCATTGAGGTAGTACAGAGTGCACTGAGGTAGTACAGGGCGCTTTGAGGTAGTACAGAGTGCATTCAGGTAGTACAGGGTGCACTGTAGTACAGGGCGCTTTGAGGTAGTACAGGGTGCTTTGAGGTATTACAAAGTGCATTGAGGTAGTACAGGGCGCACTGAGTTAGTACAGGGTGCATTGAGGCAGTACAGGGTGCACTGAAGTAGTACAGAGTGCATTGAGGTAGTACAGAGTGCACTGAGGTAGTACAGGGCGCTTTGAGGTAGTACAGGGTGCATTGAGGTAGTACAGGGTGCATTCAGGTAGTACAGGGTGCACTGTAGTACAGGGCACTTTGAGGTAGTACAGGGCGCTTTGAGGTAGTACAGGGTGCACTGAGGTAGTACAGGGTGCATCGAGGTAGTACAGGGTGCACTGAGGCAGTACAGGGTGCATCGAGGTAGTACAGGGTGCACTGAGGTAGTACAGGGTGCACTGAGGTAGTACAGGGTGCATCGAGGTAGTACAGGGTGCACTGAGGTAGTACAGGGTGCATCGAGGTAGTACAGGGTGCACTGAGGTAGTACAGGGTGCATTGAGGTAGTACAGGGTGCACTGAGGTAGTACAGGGTGCATCGAGGTAGTACAGGGTGCACTGAGGTAGTACAGGGTGCATTCAGGTAGTACAGGTAAAAGCAATAACAGTACAGAGTAAAGTGTCCCAGCTACAAGGTACAAGGTCACAACAAGTAGATCGTGAGGTCAGAGTCCATCTCATCGTATAAGGGAACCTTTCAACAGTCTTGCCTGTTCCTGTGCTATACAGTTCTATAGAGCCATAGAGCACTACAGCACAGATACAGGCCCTTCAGCCCAACCAGTCCGTGCCGACCCCAGGGCCCACCCAGCTCAGTCCAATTCCCTGCGTTCAGCCCATATCCCTCCAAGCCCAGCCCCTCCATGTGCCTGTCCAATTGCTCCTTAAATGATCCCATTGGACCTGCCTCTGGCAGCCCGTTCCACGCACTCTTGAGTGGAAAAAGTTGGCTCTCGGGTCCCCTTTAAATCTTTCCCCTCTCACCCGAAGCCTCTGGCCCCTCGTTCTGGACTCCCCGACCCTGGGGAAAAGACCGTGACCGTCCACCTCAAACACTTCTGTAAGTTCGCCCCCTACGTTCCAAGGAATAAAGACCTCGCCTGGCCGACCTCTCCCGAAAACTCAGGCCCTCGAGTCCTGGCAACGTCCTCGTAAATCTCCCTCTGTGCTCTTCCCAGCTTAACCACGTCTCTCCTACAACAGGGTGACCAAAACGGTGAGCAGTGCTCCAAGATGGTCCCGTGACTTTGAATCCAGTGATCCGGCTCGGGACGGCAACTGCTCTGCCCCCTCCCGGGGACCGCAAGAAACCGCAGGGAGTCGTGGACACCAGGAAACCAGCCTCCCCTCCGCGGACCCCGTCTGCACTTCCCGCTGCCTCGGTGAAGCAGCCGGCATAATCAGAGACCCCCAACCCACCCCGGGACATTCTCTCTTCTCCCTCCCTCCCGTCGGGGCAGAAGATACGACAGCCTGAAAGCACGTGCCCCCAGGCTCGAGGACAGCTTCTACCTCGCTGTAATAGGACTATTGAACCATAAGATGGACTCTTGACCTCACGATCTCCCTCGTCGAGGCCCTTGCACCTTATTGTCTGCCTGCGCCGCACTTTCTCTGCAGCTGGGACACTTTACTCTGCGTTCTGTTACTGTTTTACCCTCGATGCACTGTGTAATGAATTGACCTGTACGATCGGTGTGCAAGGCAGGTTTTTCACTGGACCTCGGTACAAGTGACAATAATAAACCGATTTACCAAAGTGTGGCCTCACCAACGATTTCTGTGCTCTATGTCCTACAATTCCTGAGTTCCAAAGGCTCAACCGAAGGGGAAAAAACCTCGTCCCCTCTCCCCTTAAAGCCGGAGACCCCTGGGTTTGAAGCTCTGACACCCCCACCCCACTCCACACACCCTGGTTGGAGATCGTCCCACAAGAGGAAACACACCCCACCCCCCACCACTTGATGATTGAGGGGAGAAGGCGGGAGTCAACATCTCGGAGGATGTAACCCGGGCCCAGCACGTGGAAGGTACGCCAGCCGTTCTACGTCGCTGGGAGCCTGAGGAGCTTCGGGACGTCACCAGAGGCTCCTGCAAACGTCTACAGATGTACGGCGGAGAGCGTTCCTACTGGGGGCGTCGCTGCCTGGCGTGGAGGTTCCGACGCGCGCGGTCGCGAGAGGCCGCAGAGGGTCGTAGTCTCAGCCAGCTCCATCACGGAGGGGGGGAGGGGGGAAGGGGAGGGGGAGAGGGGGGAGGAAGGAGAGAGGGGGAGAGGGGGAGGGGGAGGACAGAGGGCAGGAAGAGAGGGAGGCGGCGTCCATCACCGAGGAACCTCCCCACCGTGTGACACACCCACTTCTCGTTACTACCACCGGGGAGGAGGTACAGGAGCCTGCCGACCCCACACTCAACGGCATCCTCCCCTCCGCCGGCAGACCCCCGAACGGTCCACCGACCCCCACGGGCGCCGCCCCGTTATTCCTCGCTCGCGCCATTGGCTCACGGTGACTTCTACGCCTCTGCGGCCGCCAAACGACACAGAGAGCCGGCGGCCGCAGATCCGGACCCGTCCCGTCCCTCTTCCCACCTTCAGCCTCGAAAGCCGAGCCTGACCGTCGGAGGCACCGGTCCACGGCCGCGCTTGGGAAACCTTCCTGGCGGCAGGGACGCGGGCACGGAGCATCAGGTAGGGACAGCATCGACGAGAAAGAGAGAACTTAAAAATGAGTGATGCACAATTTTTACAAGAAAGAAGACACTTAGAAATGACCCCACTTGGAGTACTGTGCTCAGTTCTGGTCGCCTCACTACAGGAAGGATGTGGCAGCCATAGAGAGGGTGCAGAGGAGATTTACAAGGACGCTGCCTGGATTGCGGAGCCTGCCTTATGAAAGCAGGTTGAGGGAACTCGGCCTTTTCTCCTTGGAGAGACGGAGGATGAGGGGGGGACCTGATAGAGGTGTATAAGGTGATGAGAGGTATTGATCGGGTGGACAGTCAGAGGCTTTTCCCCAGGGCTGAATTGGTGGCCACAAGAGGACACAGGTTTAAGGTGCTGGGGAGTAGGTACAGAGACGTCAGGGGTAAGTTTTTTACTCGGAGAGCGGCGAGTGCGGGGAACAGGCTGCCGGCAACGGTGGGGGAGGCGGACACGATAGGGTCTTTCAAGAGACTGTTGGAGCTGAGGGCGACGGGCGAGCCCAGTAATTTCTAGGGTAGGGACAGGTACGGCACAGCTTTGTGGGCCGAAGGGCCTGAATTGTGCCGTAACCGTTCCACGTTCTGACGTCCACCGTAGAGCGACGCGGTGGCGGTGCTGGTAAACTCCAGTGACTGGGGCGGCGAATTGTTCAGGCAACTGGGAGAACAGGTCTCGTCAGTTGTCTGAGCCCAGAGAGGCAGTCTCTCGCACCTCCCACTCTCGTTTCATCACCGAGCGTGTAAATCTCATACCTGTGTCACCCTGCCCCGCCCCGCCCTTCCCTTCCCTCCCACAGGAACCTTTGGGCAGGGAAGGGGGAAACTCCGAGCTCACAGTTCACCAGTGTCCGGAGGGACATCAGCCCTGCGAGATGAAGCCTCTGCCCTTCTTCCTGTCTGTCCTGTGCTGCTGTGAGTGTCTCGGCTCTGCCTTTGACTGTCCCGGGGAGGGGGAGGACGGAGAGGGAGGGCGGGAGGGGACGGGAAGGGAGGGGGGGGAGGGACGGGAGAGAGAGGGAGCGGGGAGAGCGAGAGAGGGGAGGGGGAGGAGGGAGAGGGAGAAGAGGGGGAGGGGAGGGAGAGCAGGGTGAGGGCGAGGGGGAAGGAGAGGGGAGGGGAGGGCGAGGGGAGGGGGAGGGGAGGGAGAGGGGAGGGCGAGGGGGAGGGGAGGGGAGGGAGAGGGCGAGGGGGAGGGAGAGGGAGAGCAGGGTGAGGGCGAGGGGGAAGGGGAGGGCGAGGGGGAGGGAGAGGGGGAAGGGGAGGGGAGGGTGAGGGCGAGGGGGAGGGAGAGCAGGGTGAGGGCGAGGGGGAAGGGGAGGGGAGGGCGAGGGGGAAGGGGAAGGGAGGGGAGGGTGAGGGCGAGGGGGAGGGGAGGGTGAGGGCAAGGGGGGAGGGGAGGGTGAGGGGGAGGGAGAGGGAGAGGGAGAGCAGGGTGAGGGCGAGGGGGAGGGTGAGGGCGAGGGGGAGGGGAGGGTGAGGGCGAGGGGGAGGGAGAGGGAGAGCAGGGTGAGGGCGAGGGGGAGGGAGAGCAGGGTGAGGGCGAGGGGGAAGGGGAGGGGAGGGTGAGGGCGAGGGGGAGGGAGAGGGGGAAGGGGAGGGGAGGGTGAGGGCGAGGGGGAGGGAGAGCAGGGTGAGGGCGAGGGGGAAGGGGAGGGGAGGGCGAGGGGGAAGGGGAAGGGAGGGGAGGGTGAGGGCGAGGGGGAGGGGAGGGTGAGGGCAAGGGGGGAGGGGAGGGTGAGGGGGAGGGAGAGGGAGAGGGAGAGCAGGGTGAGGGCGAGGGGGAGGGTGAGGGCGAGGGGGAGGGGAGGGTGAGGGCGAGGGGGAGGGAGAGGGAGAGCAGGGTGAGGGCGAGGGGGAGGGAGAGCAGGGTGAGGGCGAGGGGGAAGGGGAGGGGAGGGTGAGGGCGAGGGGGAGGGCGAGGGGGAGGGAGAGGGGGAAGGGGAGGGGAGGGTGAGGGCGAGGGGGAGGGAGAGCAGGGTGAGGGCGAGGGGGAAGGGGAGGGGAGGGCGAGGGGGAAGGGGAAGGGAGGGGAGGGTGAGGGCGAGGGGGAGGGGAGGGTGAGGGCAAGGGGGGAGGGGAGGGTGAGGGGGAGGGAGAGGGAGAGGGAGAGCAGGGTGAGGGCGAGGGGGAGGGTGAGGGCGAGGGGGAGGGGAGGGTGAGGGCGAGGGGGAGGGAGAGGGAGAGCAGGGTGAGGGCGAGGGGGAGGGAGAGCAGGGTGAGGGCGAGGGGGAAGGGGAGGGCGAGGGGGAAGGGGAGGGGAGGGCGAGGGGGAAGGGGAAGGGAGGGAAGGGTGAGGGCGAGGGGGAGGGGAGGGTGAGGGCAAGGGGGGAGGGGAGGGTGAGGGCGAGGGGGAGGGAGAGGGAGAGCAGGGTGAGGGCGAGGGGGAGGGGAGGGCGAGGGGAGGGCGAGGGGAGGGGAGGGAGAGGGAGCAGGGTGAGGGCGAGGGCGAGGGGGAAGGGGAGGGCGAGGGGGAGGGAGAGGGGGAAGGGGAGGGGAGGGTGAGGGCGAGGGGGAGGGCGAGGGGGAGGGAGAGGGGAGGGGAGGGGAGGGTGAGGGCGAGGGGGAGCAGGGTGAGGGCGAGGGGGAAGGGGAGGGGAGGGCGAGGGGGAAGGGGAAGGGAGGGGAGGGTGAGGGCGAGGGGGAGGGGAGGGTGAGGGCAAGGGGGGAGGGGAGGGGAGGGCGAGGGGGAAGGGGAGGGTGAGGGTGAGGGAGAGGGAGAGGGAGAGCAGGGTGAGGGCGAGGGGGAGGGGGAGGGAGAGGGAGAGCAGGGCGAGGGGGAAGGGGAGGGGAGGGCGAGGGGGAAGGGGAGGGGAGGGAGAGGGGCGGAGGGAGAGCAGGGTGAGGGCGAGGGGGAAGGGGAGGGCGAGGGGGAAGGGGAGGGTGAGGGTGAGGGAGAGGGAGAGGGAGAGCAGGGTGAGGGCGAGGGGGAGGGGGAGGGAGAGGGAGAGCAGGGCGAGGGGGAAGGGGAGGGGAGGGAGAGGGGCGGAGGGAGAGCAGGGTGAGGGCGAGGGGGAAGGGGAGAGGAGGGCGAGGGGGAAGGGGAGGGGAGGGAGAGGGGCGGAGGGAGAGCAGGGTGAGGGCGAGGGGGAAGGGGAGAGGAGGGCGAGGGGGAGGGCGAAGGGGAAGGGGAGGGGAGGAGAGGGGGAGGGAGAGCAGGGTGAGGGCGAGGGGGAGGGAGAGCAGGGTGAGGGGAGGGCGAGGGGGAGGGGGAAGGGGAGGGCGAGGGGGAGGGAGAGCAGGGGCGGGAGGGGAGGGGGAGGGAGAGGGTGAGCAGGGGAAGGGGAGGGGGAGACTGGCGGGGAGGGAGAGGAGGGAGAGCAGGGCGAGGGGGAAGGGGAGGGTGCGTGTGTTTGGGGGCCTGTGCATTGGTCTCGGTTTATTATTGTCACTTGTACCAAGGTCCAAGTTAAAAACCTGTCCTGCACACCGATCGTGCGGATCAATTCACTACACGGTGAACTGAGATAAGATAAGATTTCTTTAATGGTCGCATATGCATCGAAACACACAGTGAACTGCATCTTTGCGTAGAGTGTTGTTGGGGGCAGCCCGCAAGTGTCGACCCCGGGACGAGGTAGTCCAGGGTAAATCAATAGCAGAATACAAACTGTCACAGATACAAGGAAGTGCATTGCGGGTAGAAGATAAGATCTTTATTAGTCACAGGTACATCAAAACACACAGTGAACTGGATCTTTTGTGTAGAGCGTTCTGGGGCAGTGTGTTCATAGCGCGCCCGCAACCTCCTAACCCGCGCGTCTTTGGAATGTGGGAGGAAACCGGAGCGCCCGGAGGAAACCCGCGCAGACACAAGGGGGAGAACGTACAAACTCCTCGCAGGCAGCGGCCGGAATTGAACCCGGGTCGCTGGCGCTGTGATAGTGTTACGCTAGCGCAAGGTCATGACAAGGTAGATTGTAAGGTCAGAGTCCATCTCGTCGTATTCAATAGTCTTATCACCGTGGGGTAGAAGCTGCCCTTGAGCCTGGTGGGACGTGCCCTCAGGCTCCTGTATCTTCTGCCCGATGGGAGAGGGCAGAAGAGAGAATGTCCCGGGTGGGTGGGGTCTTTGATTATGTCGCTGCTTCACCGAGGCAGCGAGAGGTAAAGACAGAGTCCGCGGAGGGGAGGCTGGTGTCCGTGACGCGCTGGGCTGCGTCCGCGACTCTCTGCGGTTTCTTGCGGTCCCGGGCAGAGCAGTCGCCGTCCCGAGCCGGGATGCGTCCGGATAGGATGCTTCCTGTGGGGCGTCGGTAAAAGTTGGTGAGAGTCAAAGGGGACAAACCCGATTTCTTCAGCCTCCTGAGGAAGTAGAGGCGCCGGTGAGCTTTCTTGACCGTGGCGTCTGCGTGGTTGGACCAGGACAGGCTGTCGGTGATGTTCACTCCCAGGGAACTTGAAGCTCTCGACCCTCTCGACCTCAGAACCACTGATGTAGACGGGAGCGTGTCCACCGCCCCCTTTCCTGAAGTCAGTGACCAGCTCTTGGCATTGAGGGAAAGGTTGTTGTCAGGACACCATGTCACTAAGCTCTCTGTCTCCTTCCTGTACCCTGACTCATCGCTGTTTGAGATACGGCCCGCTGCGGTGGTATCATCTGCAAACTTGTAGATAGAGCAGGATCTGGCCACACAGCGATGAGTGTACAGGCAGTAGAGGGCTGAGGACGCAGCCTTGTGGGGCACCAGTGTTGAGATAATTGTGCTGGAGGCCTTGCTGCCCGTCCTCACTGACTGCGGTCTGTTGGTCAGGAAGTCAAGGACGCAGTTGCAGAGGGAGGTGTTGAGTCCCAGGTCTGGGAGTTTGGTGACGAGTTTGCTTGGGATTATAGTGTGTGTGTCTGTGTGAGTGTGTGTGTGTGTGTGTGTGTGTGTGTGTGTGTGTGTGTGTGTGCGCGCGCGTTTGTGTACGTCTGTGTATGTGTGTGTGTCTGGTGTGTGTGTGTCTGTGTGATTGTGTGTCTGTGTGCATGTGATTGGTTTTGCGTGTCTGTGAGTGTGTGTCCGTCTGTGTGTGTGTCCGCGTGTGTGTCAGGAGCCTGCAGTCTCTCCCTGTGACCACCCCCCCCCCCCCCCCGGGGTGTGGGGGGAGCCTGACCGCAGTGCGGGCAGAATCAAAACCTGGCACTGCTGTCAACGGTAGGCAGGGACTCGACGGGCCGAAGCGCCTGCCTCTGCTCTGCGTGACCCTTCACAGCAGCCCAAACGTCGCACGAGAGGCGCCGGGAACGCAAGAGTCTTGCAGGGGCTGAGATCCGGAGGAAAACCCTCCGCGCGGGAGGAACCTGAGTGGGTAAAAGCCAAACGTGGAGCTTAATGTCTGAAACACCCAGGCACACAGCACTGGATGCGCGGCATCCATCAGTTATACAGGAACAAACAATCTTAGAACTAAACAAAACGTCCGTGGTGGTCCAAAGCAATCGCAGTGTTGGTAAACTCCAGTGATTAGGGATCCCGGATCTAGGGATAAAGGATCAAGTTGCAGAGAGACGTGCTGTGTCCCAGATTTGCAACAACATCTCTGAGGTTTCTTTATTGGTCACACACACCCCCAGTGGAATGCATCTTAATTGCGTCGAGTGTTCTGGAGGGCAGTCCGCAAGTGTCGCCAGGCTCCCGGCGCCAACATAGCACGCCCGGAGCACCCGGAGGAAACCCATGCAGACACGGGGGGAGAACGTACAAGCTCCTCACGGCCGGCGGCCGGAATTGAACCCGGGTCACTGGCGCTGTAAGGCGTTACACTAGCGCGAGGTCAGAACAGGGCAGACCGTGAGGTCAGAGTCCATCTCATCGTATTCGATGGTCTTATCACCGTGGGGTAGAAGCCGTCCTGGAGCCTGGTGGGACGCGCCCTCCTGCATCTCCTGCCCGATGGGAGAGGGGAGAAGAGTGAATGACCCGGGTGGGGGGGCGGTCTCTGATTACGCCGGCTGCCTTCCCGAAGGCAGGGGAGGCTGCTTTCCGTGTCGCGCCGGGCTGCGTCCGCACCTCTCTCGGCAGCCAGCGCGGAGGCTCCGCGGGGACGGGGCCGCGGCCTGGGCGCACGGGGAGGGGGGGGGGGGGGGTCCCTCAAACGACGAAAGGGGGCATCGTACCTATTCTACGCTTTTCTTGTCAATGCTGCTTCTCCGACGCTCTGTGCCTGTGATGCTGCTGCAATGAAGTTTCTCATTGCGCCCTGTGGACACACGGATCTGTGTAGCTGACGATAAACTCCACCTTTGGGAAGGAATGGATTAGGATCAGGATCAGGGTTACTATCACTGACTTAGATGTCGTGAAATGTGTTGTTTTGTGGCAGCAGGTACAGTGCCAGACGTAAAAATCACCATAAGCTACAAAGATAAATAAAACGTAGGACACTACAGCACAGTACAGGCCCTTCGGCCCACAATGTTGTGCCGACATTTTATCCTGCTCTGAGATCCATCTAACCCTTCCCTCCCAAATCGCCCCCCATTTCTCTATCAATCATGTGTCTATTTAAATGTCCCTGATGTATCTGCCCTCCACCACCTCTGCCGGCAGTGCGTTCCCCGCACCCACCGCTCTCTGTGTAAAAAAAAACCTCCCCCTTATACCTTCCTCCGATCACCTTAAAATTCTGCCCCCTCGTGTGAGCCGTTGTCGC